>NC_040045.1:5102423-5299734 GCF_003713205.1 Coffea eugenioides
AATAGTCTACTGACCTATATTGTTGAAGGTCTGCACTCTTGATTGGCCTATCTGTGTTGCATTTCCTGACCAAATTGTAATTGATGGAATTTAGATCCGATCAAGGATTACTCCACAGGGGATTAGTCGGGCCCCGTAAGGATTGACCCGGACACTCCTGTGTCGAAAAAAAAAAAAAGAGGATTACTCCACAGAAAGGACTACACCTAGATCCACACAAATATTTTAATTTTTTTAGTTGTGCACTCATCCACTCTAATGGAGAATAATTGCAAGATCATTTGCTTAGCAAAGTATGTGGATCCTACTCCGTACGTTTTGTCGGCTATTCTTGGAAATGGACTATTCCATCCAACCGGTTTTTACCCGAGTGGTCCATGCCAATAATTCTGACATCATTTGACATATTTTCTGGGAAAACTTTTTTAAGTGGCTGCTTTTTTTTTTTGGTCGAAAGGATAGAATTAAGTGGTTGTCATTTTATCAACAATTTTCTATAGACATAGATAAATGATGCTTTATTTGAACTTTTTTTTGCCAACAACGATATATTGTATAACTTATTTTATCCTAATCTGGAAGGATGGGGAGCCTAAGGAGGCTTGTGTTAGAGTCTAGTGGGTATACAGATTCAACTAAATCAAGAAAGTACTATAACACTAACCTTAAATTTTTTTGCTGCTAGTGAAATTTGAACCTACACCTTAAATGTGTTAGATTTAAATCCCTCCCTAGAAGCCACCGAGCTTTGATGCTTTATCTGAACTTGCTTTTGCGAATATTATTCCTGTCACGTGACTGCATTGGATAAGCTTATTATCAACTGCCACTTGTACTAACTGACAAGCTCTTATGTAGTTGAGAGAAAGCCTGATAAATAAATTAAACCGACGGTCATGGTAAATTTCTTCTCATGATTCGTGAATGGAGTTAATTGCTACCGAAATAGGAAAAAGGGACAGGAATGATTGTCAACACAACCTTTCTTGAACGGTGTAAAAGCGGTTCAGCGAGTTGCATTAATTCGCCATCAGCTTGCAAACCCTTAGAATATAATGTTAACTACTGTTCATATTGTCCCGTACAAGTTAGTTGAGTCAAAATTACTTGTCGCTGTCTTCCCTGCTGCATAAGGGATTTACATTTTCTATGATCAGTGTAGAGTATTATCATGCTTCATATTGAGCCATTACGAATAAAAGCCCTAATGTTTCAATGTATGGACTAAGTACATAGAGTGATAAACTAAGAACTAAAAACCATCAAGCGTATTATCATTCTACTAACAAGAACTGGACTTGATTAATGATAATTATAATGCCATAGCTTTCAACTCGTTCCAAGTGAGAACTTACAAAAAGTAGTTCAACTCAATCAGAGCTCCTGTACTAATCCTTGTCACCAATCCATAAGCCCTGACGTTACAAAGAGGAAAAGTAAAAGGCAAATAAGTGGGTGGGGTTGCAAACGAATTGAAAGCAGCTCGAGTTCGAGATTGAATCGAGGTCGATCAATATTAAATTCTAACTGATTAAGTCGAACTCAAACTCGAAAATATTCAACTTGATAGCTCGCGAACCAACTCGATTATATAAATATATATTATTTTTTATTTTAATAATAAAATTATATATATTTCTAATATTTTATTATTTATTAAAAAAAATATTATTCTATTTATTTTAAAAAAATAAATTTTTTTAAACTCGAGCTTGAATTGAAACTCGACTCGAACTTTACGTTTTGAGTTCGTTGAACTCAAATTTGAGTTTGAGTTTCATAAAATTAAATTGAGATTCGACTCAATTAGATCAAATTCGATTTGACTCGTCTCGTTTGCACCCAGAAGGAAGGACCTTAGTAGTGATTCCTATCAATTTATTTGATTTACGGTTTCAGTTCTGCCTGGGAAAGGGTGAAGAGGCACCGCTAGCATGGCTGTAGACCTAGTAGCTACAATAAAGGCATCGAGTTGCCCCGCCAAAATTCTGGCCAACCTCCATCGCCAATTAACCAAAAGATATTTTTATCATAGCTAATATTTTGAGAATAGGCAATAAGGGATAACCCAAGATTAGTAAGTAGATTTTTTACTAAAGGAGGAGAAGGCATTTGGAGAGGTAGGCATGCAGTTGAGCAACTTTAAGAAAATGCTCAAGATAAGGAAGACGAAGAGAGGCGAAATTTTCAGCCTTTTTGGTGATTTTCGGTGTATGCAGAGAAAAAAATGCCCATGAATTGCTTTGATCCATGGCTGCCCTTCACGCGGTGTCTTCGTACGTTTCGCACTGGTACTAGACTACTAGGGTGTTTATCGGCCGATAATTTGATTAAAAATTCAACTTTTTTTTCAATTTTTTCAACAATGTCAACATCCGATTACCGTTCAAACTTTTATTTAGTAATTGAATATTGCAAATTGGATTACGACCGAATAATTAGTATTTCAGTAAAATATCCAAAGTTTTAGATTGATTTTCTAATATATATTAGTTAAGTATATTTAATATGTAATTAATAATGTAAAAAGTTATTAATATGTTCATTAATATGCTTTTAAGGTCATATATTTGTCTATAAACATATATTATAACTTATAACACTATTGATTGATACATCAATATGCAATATGATATATTAATAGGCATGAAATAAATAAAATATTTAATTAAAATATGAAATTCGGTAATTCAGTTGGTGGTAATCGAAAATTCGAGAATCGAAATTCAATATCAAATCACAAACTGTTTTGCCAAAATTTAAAATTGGATCTTAATCGGTTTTTCCAAATTCCATTTTACCGACATTCGATTTTCGATCTAAATTGAATCAATTGATTATTCGATTTTTTTTTTTCAAAGTGTGAGCACCCCTAGCTGGCTGGTACCAGGGTAGCAAGCCAAATTACAATTGACCAGCTGAATTGACAGTCCAATTCCAGTCTCTTTCTCGTCTTTATAGCAGTCTATCGCAAAAGATTTCTCGTCTTTATTGTTCCGTGCTTCAACCGGTAAATTTAGACGGCGAGGGATATCTATTTGGGCAGGGAAACACCATGCATTTAGGTGTCACTGCATGACTTGCAGGAAAAGTTATCGTGCGGGCCATGACTTGAACTCATCGTGCTCACTAGAGGTGGCAATTTGGATTGAAATCCATTTATCCATCCATATAATTCATAATTAAATGGATTTGGATTATCCATTTATAGTATTGGTTTTAAATGGTTGACCAAAGTAAAACCATTAAATTAAATGGATTTGTATGGATTATCCATAAAAACCATATATATCCATTTACTTAAAAACCAAATGAAAAAATGAAAAGGAAATAACTAAAACCATATATTTCTTCACGTTATTGAGCAGCAAGTCATAGAGTGAGAGAGTCACCAGACTTAGACCCGCACACAAACAAAACGAGACCAACTAATTTAACCATATATTAACTGCACAGTCTGCACCCACACATGTATGTGTATTTACCTAATAATAACGATTAAAAAAAAAGAAAGTCCCAGTAAATATTTTGCACTACCAGTAATCTTAGCCACCTTTATTAGTTTCTCTTTGGTTATCTTCATTGTTTATCCTTTCGTGCGGTGGATCATTATTATTATTAATTTTTCTCTTTTTCTACTTTTACACTTGTAATTAACAGATTAAAGACCTTGTCCTTCTCCTCTTCTTGGACTTGGACCAGTTTAGTAGTAGTAATAAATTGCAGTGCTTAATTGATATATCAGGCACTCAGGAAAGAAAATTAAGGTTGTTCTGGTTATTAACTTCACGTCTATCATAGACATTTTATTTTGGATCATTTGGAGATAAAAGCGTCTATAGAAATGTTAAAAAGATTATAATCTGTGGCTGGAGAAGAGTAAAGACTGAACAATTCTGATTTATATTGATGTATACTTACTATATGGAATGAAAAATATAATATCTGACGAGTAATAAAGAATACATACACACACATTCTAAATCTAAGTATTTTGTCCTTTTTCTCATTCATATACACCTAAAATTTACAAGTACATAAAAAATGTATCTTCATATTATAAGAAATGGTAATACAAAAAAAAATAACCAAAATATATAAATGGATCATAAATGGATAATTGGTTTTTATTTAATCCATTTAGATCCATCCATTTAGATCCATTTATTAAATGGATCTAAATGGATTGGATAAATTTCATCCACCATCCATTAAGTCAAAACCAGTTATGAACCATTTATCCATATTGCCACCTCTAGTGCTCACTAGCTATTGGCTACTGCATCAAACACGTCCCCCAAAAACGAACAAGAGAAAAAGGGTATCCAATGGAGCATTTCTTGCTAACTTGCTTGGTAAAAAAAAAATGGAGCATTTCTTTCCTTTAGTAGTTTCTAGCTAATTACTTTTCTTTTCATCAGCCAAATTCAATTAGGTGAGATGATTCCTCGAAACTACTGAGCCAAGCTCAGGGGCCACCCACTTTAAGTGATTCCCAGACAGGTTGAGTCAAAATTACTTGTCGTTATTCTTGCCCTTACAATTCAAATTTTTGCATTCTGGATAAAATCTGAACCATGAACATATTATCCGCGTCTTGAGTCCGACAAAAGCACTTGCTTTGTCGTGCAATAAATTAGAAAAGATACCTTACTGTATACTGCTTGGAAGAATAAACTGAATACAATCTGTCACCGAACCACAAGAGTAGCAATTGAATCGGTTAGCTTGATTAATTCTTGGACTGTTTAGTCCAACAAACTCGCAATTATTCCTTGCTGAATAATGGTATTGTGTAATGTGAAGCATTCAACTACTTTATGCTGCTGCTTAAGGGATTTACATTTTCTATAATCAGTGTAGAGTATTGGCATGCTTCATATTGAGTCATTACGAATAAAAGCCCTAATGTTTCAATGTCTGGACTAAGTATATAAAGTGATAAACTAAGAACTAAAAACCATCAAGCGTATTATCATTCTACTAACAAGAACTGGACTTCACTAATGATAATTATAATGCCATAGCTTTCAACTCGTTCCAAGTGAGAACTTACAAAAAGTAGTTCAACTCAATGAGGAGCTCCTGTACTAATCCTTGTCACCAATCCATAAGCCCTGACGTTACAAAGAGGAAAAGTAAAAGGCAAATAAGTAGCAACTCGAATCCGAATTCGAGTTAAGTTCGGTCAATATAAAGTTTGAACTGATCAAGTCGAACTCAAATTCAAAAATATTTAACTTGTTAGCTCGCGAGCCAACTCGATTATATAAATATATATATTATTTTTATTTTAATAGTAAAATTATATATATTTCTAATATTTTATTATTTGTTAAGAAAAATAATTATTTTATTTATTTTTAAAAATAAAATAATTATTTTATTTATTTTTTTATTTTTTTATTTTTTTTAAGCTCGACCTTGAGTTGAAACTCAACTCGAACTTTACATTTTGAGTTCGTTGAACTTAAATTCGAGTTTGAGTTTCATAAAATTAAATTGTGATCCAATTCGATTAGGTCAAAACTCGACTCGATTTGACTTGTCTCGTTTCGCTTGCACCCGAAAGAAAGGACCTTAGTAGTGATTCCTATCAATTTCTTTGATTTAAGGTTTGACAGGTGTCGAGCCTGTACAATAATAATTACTAAAAAGTTCTAATTATCACCACAATTAATTATAGAACAAATCCAAATATTGAAGCAGGGACCCTAGGTGTGCAATGGGTTACTTGATTCACCATGTTCCCGAAGAGTTTGCTTGATCCGATATACCATATTTGTCTATAAAAATATTAAATTTGCGTACAATAACAAGTAGGGTCGATTCCACAGGGAATGGATAGGAAATTGTTTCTTTCCAAGTCAATAGAACAAAATTCGGGAAGATTTGATGGAATGCAAATAAAAATAAAATAAACCAAATTCAAAAGCTAACTCACCAAGTACAATTTACTAAAAATAGCAATTAATAAAATTCTACCCAAAGGATCAACTTTTCAGGCACGGTCCAATTAAATGATCATCGATGCAAAGATATTTCATTCATTCGTCACTAGGTTGGTTATAGCTATCAACAAGCTCTGACAGCCAGTTTGACAGGTGCCGAACCTGTGCAATAATAATTACTAAAAAGTCCTAATTACCACCTCAATTAAATAATTATAGAACAAATCCAAGTACTGGAGCAGGGACCCTAGGTGTGCAATGGGTTACTTGATTCACCCTGTTCCCGAAGAGTTTGCTTGATCCGATATACCGGGTTTGTCTATAGAAATACTAATTTTGCGTACAATGGCAAGTAGGGTCGATTCCACAGGGAGCGGGTAGGAAATTATTTCTTTCCAAATTAGTAGAACAAAATTGGGGGATTTTCAATGGGAGATAAATAAATAGAATAAAAGTAAAATAAAAATAAAGCGAACTAAATTCAGAACTAACTCACAAAGCACAATTCAATAAAAATAGCAATTAACAAAAGTTCTACCAAAGGATCAACTGCTCAGGCACGGTCCAATTAAATGCTCATCGATGCAAAGATATTTAACCTTTTCATCACTAGGTTGGTTATAGCCATCAATAAGCTCTGACAACCAGCTCTTCCTTACCTTTTCGACAGCCAAGGTACGACCATTGACTGCTTCCCTAACCAGATAACAACCCTAGGTACGACCGTAGGAATTTAATTATCCAATTGCATTAAAGCTAGAAGAACCCAACCCTAACCAATAAACACGCTAAGAGGGTTTATTTAAGTTAGATCTTGCGTTTCCCCATCATAAAACCAATTATGGTGGTTGCCACGAGGTGTTAATTAAATGAACAATTACGGATTCTATTTAATTAACGTGGCAGTAGGCTATTAAATTAAATCAAATACCCGGCCGTTGATATTCAATCAATAAAATACCCATGAACAATTAATTCAGAAAACGCACGAATAGCAATAAATTGGGAGAAATAATGAAGATTCGATTAGATCTCACAGATATTATGGACCGCGCCGTCGCGTTAACCTTTGGGTAGAGGAGGAAATTAGCCGCTCCTCATCGTGTCAATCCCGCGTGGTTTAATTGAGTTCATTCAATTAGTTGCCGAAGAATTGGAAAAGTGAAATAATGAAGGAATAGTTTCTTCGTATTCTGCGTCCGAAATGGGGCCCCGCGCACAAGGGGAATCTTCTTCCCTAACTGCGGCTAGAGAGGAAAGAAAAACCCAAAAGCGTCTGACAGAGAAGAGACGAGACAGAAGCTAATGTCCTCCTAATTTCTACTGTAATTGCTGCCGCAGTAGGAAGACGAAAAGAAAACAAAAGACGGCGTCTGACCAAAAAGTAGAGAAAGAAAACTAAAGCTAGGGTCCCCTGATTCTGAATCTCCTTTTCCTTTTTATATGTAGCGCCGCCCAAGAGAAGTCAAGAAGAAAACAAACGTCTGGCCCAATTGATTGCAACAAAAGCTAGCTTTTAGAGTTTTTATCCCATGCTCCTCGCGGTTCACGTGGACCGCAGTCCGGCTTTCGGTTTCGTGCACCTTCCAAGGCGTGGCCACGCTCTAAAATGCAAGGTCTTCTGGAATTTTGCCTCGCAAGATCATTTTTTATGCCGACCACCTACAATTCACACAAATGTCGAATATGAGTGAAACTCCAGTTCTTAGCACCGTGAATAGTCAAAATTAGGACAGAATAACAGTCCAAAATACACCAAATAACCGTTCTATCAAATCCCCCCACACCTAGACAATGCTTGCCCTCAAGCATTTCGGAGCTCAGAAGGACAACCAAGAGAGCAGAGGCCATGTAGTAGTCTATACTAACACAAGCATCTAGGGTCCCTGACAATATCACCAAAGGTAAAACACACCGGACATGTTGTAATTCAAAGAATATATATGAATACTAGAAACGCTCAATTCAACATCACGGAATGCCATTACCATAGGCTTGCACGTTTATCACATCTCCACCACTTAAAAGTGAACTAAACACATAAATCAAAGGGACTTTAATAGGGTTGTAATGGGGCTCAGGTGAAAGGCGGGTTAAGAAGGTATGGATAGGGGGTAAAGTGTCAAGAGAACGTCCGAAACTCACCAATAACCACAGTGCTCTACTGGAGGAGTTTCACTAACAAGACAGTTTCCATTTGCTATACACCCTGTACAAGTGCCCCAAGATTTTTTTTTTTTTTTTTTAAACTGCTCGCAAGGCGTGGGCACGCCTTGTAGCCCATAGTCCTCTGGTCACGAGGTCTCTTCACGATTGTTTTTTTTTTTTTTTAAAGAGAAAGTCCTATAAGGTGCGGGCACGCCCTGTAAGCCGAAGTCCTCTAGTCAGTGACCTTTTCCAATTTCCCCTCCTTTACACAAAGATAACATCATATAGCTCCTAATCTAACAGCACTTTCAACCCCAAATTCGTTTGCTTTGCGCAAATGATGGATTTCAGACATCTCTTGACAACACAGGGGTAAACAAGAAAGTTTAAAGACGTCTCGGGTTAACAAACACGGATAACAACCAAAAGCGAAGGATAAAAGTTCAAATTGGTTCACTATTGGGAAATAAGATGAGGGCTTGGTTTTAGATAGCTAAAGAGAGTTAAATTCTAAATGCCCTTATCATTTCAAATGCATCCAATTCATCAAAATACGGTCTTGACATGTACAAAATAGCAAGTTCTAGAATGTTCAAACCATGTGCGATACCCACTCAATCAAACAAAATAGAGCAAACAAGAATAATATGCTCAAGTAAGGCTTAAAAGCTCCCCAAAAGTTACAAAAATGGGTGAATTCCAGCATACTCAACATTCAATGACATTGCCAAGGGAAACAAAATGCACAGCCAGCATATACGACCACATACCCACTCACTTTGATTATATCATTCATCACAGCAACATGCCCCAACACTAACAAGCATAAAAATAACCAAAAAGACGACTAACTACAATGTTTTTTTTTCTTTTTTATGTTTTTTTTTTCTCTTTTTTTTCTTTCTTAAAAGTAACAAAGCAAAAAGAACTAATGAAAAAGAACTAATGGAAACCACTCCCCCACACCTAAGACCTATATTGTCCGCAATGTAACCTGGAAAAATAATTCGCAAGGGCAGAGGGAGCGAAAACTTCCCTGACTACTGAAAAGGTGCGGCTGGAGCCTAAGGAGGCGGCGCACAGGTGCAGGTTGTGTGTGGGGGTGGCGAGCAGGGCTGTGCGGCGCGCGGTGGGGCAGCGCAAGAGAGGAAGCAGGCTCGCTGGGCGCACTGTCGCTCGCGGGGCTAAGGCGGCGCGCGACTGGAGAATAGCGCAGGGGGCTGGCGCGCGATGGAGAGAAAGCCCGCGTGGCTGAGGCTGCGCGCGCAGGTCCTTGGCCGCTGCTGGAGTGACTGCTGCGCACAGAGCTGGTGTCGCGCGCTAGCGAGGCGCGCTGCTGGTGTCGCGCCTGAGTGTCGTGCGTGCGGTTGCCCGCCTGGCTGACGCGAGGGGAGGACTGGCGCGCGCGGATCTGCTCACTGTGGGAGCTGGGCGCACGCGAAGGCTCGACCAAAACAAAGAGAAAAGTCTGGAAACGTAGGCAATAGAAATTTGGAGAATATTGTCCAAGACTAGTCAAAGAAGAAGGGAAAGTGGAAGGAGTAGGGTCTTGGTCAAACTTTTTTTTTTTTTTTTTCGCTATCGGAGGGGTTGGAAGGCGTGGGCACGCCTTGGAGGGCATTTTCTTCTGCCCACCACATGTAAATGATGTCCAAACGAAAAATTTTTTTTTTTTTTTGCAAGGCGTGGGCACGCCTTGGAACCCCTATTCTTCTGTCCAACACCACAAAAACCATCAAAACATTAAAATAAAACTGAAAAATCATAAAGTAAGGAAAAATGATCACAACTAATATTGTAATCCTTGGGTTGCCTCCCAAGCAGCGCCTTTCTTTAATGTCTTTGGCTAGACACAGCACCACTCTTCAGTCTGGATGTAATTGAATTTTCCTTGTAATTGATGGCCCTCCTCCAGGATCCACATGGCCATTGAGTGCAACTTTTTTCCTAAATTTTCTCTCCATTTTTACCTCATGAATTGCTTTCACCCTATAGGACTTGTTCGCAGCAACCTTGGATTTACCCCTATAAGCAAACTTAGAAAATTCTTGCACAGAGGGATTAGTGGTATACATAGCAAACACAGAATGAGAGTTAACAGGATGTTTCATTGTATCAAAAATATTAAAGTGGACTATTTCTCCATCAAATTTCATCGTGAGAGTACCCTTACTAACGTCAATTTTAGTTTGGGCAGTACTCAAAAATGGTCTTCCTAATATAATGGGTGATGGATTTGGGGCACTTCTATCATCCATGTAAAGCACATAAAAATCAGCAGGAAAAATTAATCCATCTACTTGCACTAAAACATCCTCAACTATCCCATCCGGATAAGCACATGTACGATCAGCCAATTGAATTATTATCCCCGTTTCTTTTAAAGGTCCTAAATTTAGGGAATCATAGATTGATTTAGGCATCACATTAATAGAAGCTCATAAATCTATCATGGCATTTTTGATGCTAGAATGACCAATCTTACAGGGGATAGCAAACATACCTGGATCTCCGCATTTGGGTGGGAGTTTCCTCTGAAGTACAGCTGATACATTCTCTCCCACCATCACTCTTTCATCACCCCTTAGCTTTCTTTTGTTAACGCACAAGTCTTTCAAGAACTTTGCGTACTTGGGTACCTGCTTGATCGCGTCCAATAGGGGGATGTTTACTTGAACTTTGCGGAACACATCCAGGATTTCTTTTTCCTTCTCTGCCCTCTTTGTCTTTTCCAACATGCAAGGAAAAAGAGGTAAGTTAGATTTAATAGTGGGCGGAGAAGTGAATGTTACCTTAGGATCCTTGCGAATACGCCCTTCCTCTTCGATTTCCTTCTCTATCTCCTCTTCACTTTTGCTTTTTGAACTTTCCACTTTAGGCCCTTCCAGTTCCTTGCCACTCCTCAGCGTCATGGCACTTACATTCCTGGGATTTATCTCGGGTTGCGATGGCAGTTTCCCATAAACGTGGGACTCCAAGCGGTTGATGGCAATTGCCAGTTGGCTTATTCGAATGTCTTGGTCCTTCTTGTCAGCTTTGGTGTCCTGCTGGAGCTGCGCGGTATTCGCGGCTAAGGATCTGATCTCCTGTTGAAGCTGGGTAGTAGTCGTGGCCAGGTTGGTAGTAGTCGTGGCCAGGTTTTTGACTAGGTCCTCCAGAGAACTTCCTGAGTTGGAGGACGAAGGTTGCGATTTTGGTTGCCATGGCTGGTGGAATCCTGGTGGACGATTTGGAAATGCATTTTGTTGCCTGTTCCCATAACTGAGATTGGGATGGTCCCTCCAACCCGGATTGTACGTATTGGAGTATGGGTCGTACTGCCTGCGGGGCGCAGGCACGCCTCCGACCATGTTTACCTGTTCCGCCCCGTCCTCTTGCAAAATGGGGCACGAGTCTGTGCAATGGTCCATGCTAGTGCATATTCCACACATCTTCGCTCGGGGTGCGTCTCTCATGGCTAATTGCCTAACAACTGACGTCAATTCTGACAGTTGCTGCTGTAAGGATGAAGTCTCTACCTCGTTGACTCTACGGGGAGGGTTGCTCTCACGGGAGCCAAATTGCTGGGAGTTCTCTGCCATGGCTTCGATGAGCTCCCACGCTTCCCTTGGTGTCTTGTTTGCCAGTGCTCCCACACTTGCAGCGTCGATGATACTCCTATCGGTTGATTGGAGCCCTTCGTAGAAGTATTGGATTAACAGTTGCTCACTAATTTGATGCTGCGGGCATCTAGT
Source organism: Coffea eugenioides (assembly GCF_003713205.1). Lineage (NCBI taxonomy): Eukaryota > Viridiplantae > Streptophyta > Magnoliopsida > Gentianales > Rubiaceae > Coffea > Coffea eugenioides. The sequence goes on from NC_040045.1 coordinate 5,114,257, forward strand.
GCACAACTTGTTAAACCTTTCCCAGTATTCGTACAAGGACTCACCGGGGTATTGTTTAATGCCGCAGATCTCCTTCCTCAAACTCGCAGCCCGGGATGCAGGGAAGAATTTTTCCAAGAATTTCTTTTTCAGCTGCGCCCACGTGGTAATACTACCTGCTGGTAGGTAGTACAGCCAATCTTTAGCTGCATCTTTGAGAGAGAACGGGAAGGTTCTCAGTCTAATTTGCTCTTCAGTGATCCCAAGAGGTTTCATACTAGAGCAGACCACCTCGAACTCCTTTACGTGCTTGTGGGGTTCTTCGCCAGAGAGACCATGGAAAGAGGGTAAGAGTTGAATCAATCCCGACTTCAGTTCAAAAGCAGTATTCTCAGCCAAAGCGGGGAATGTGATGCATAAGGGCTGGTGAGTCAGCTCCGGAGCAGCCAGTTCCCTCAATGTTTGGGTGTTGGCCATGCTTTCTTCGTTTTCCACTGACTTGTTTGCAATAAATAAATGCCCTTCTCTTCGCCTCTTGGTCTCTTGCCTCCGCCTACGCGCTGCTTTCTCAACCTCAGGATCGTATACTAATTCACCTGTGCGAGAAGAACGGGGCATAAACTAGCAAAAATACCAAGAAGAATAAAATAAAATAAAAACTGAATTTAAAAAGAAACAAATAATCCAAACGCCAACTCCCCGGCAACGGCGCCAAAAATTGACAGGTGCCGAACCTGTGCAATAATAATTACTAAAAAGTCCTAATTACCACCTCAATTAAATAATTATAGAACAAATCCAAGTACTGGAGCAGGGACCCTAGGTGTGCAATGGGTTACTTGATTCACCCTGTTCCCGAAGAGTTTGCTTGATCCGATATACCGGGTTTGTCTATAGAAATACTAATTTTGCGTACAATGGCAAGTAGGGTCGATTCCACAGGGAGCGGGTAGGAAATTATTTCTTTCCAAATTAGTAGAACAAAATTGGGGGATTTTCAATGGGAGATAAATAAATAGAATAAAAGTAAAATAAAAATAAAGCGAACTAAATTCAGAACTAACTCACAAAGCACAATTCAATAAAAATAGCAATTAACAAAAGTTCTACCAAAGGATCAACTGCTCAGGCACGGTCCAATTAAATGCTCATCGATGCAAAGATATTTAACCTTTTCATCACTAGGTTGGTTATAGCCATCAATAAGCTCTGACAACCAGCTCTTCCTTACCTTTTCGACAGCCAAGGTACGACCATTGACTGCTTCCCTAACCAGATAACAACCCTAAGTACGACCGTAGGAATTTAATTACCCAATTGCATTAAAGCTAGAAGAACCCAACCCTAACCAATAAACACGCTAAGAGGGTTTATTTAAGTTAGATCTTGCGTTTTCCCATCATAAAACCAATTATGGTGGTTGCCACGAGGTGTTAATTAAATGAACAATTACGGATTCTATTTAATTAACGTGGCAGTAGGCTATTAAATTAAATCAAATACCCGGCCGTTGATATTCAATCAATAAAATACCCATGAACAATTAATTCAGAAAACGCACGAATAGCAATAAATTGGGAGAAATAATGAAGATTCGATTAGATCTCACAGATATTATGGACCGCGCCGTCGCGTTAACCTTTGGGTAGAGGAGGAAATTAGCCGCTCCTCATCGTGTCAATCCCGCGTGGTTTAATTGAGTTCATTCAATTAGTTGCCGAAGAATTGGAAAAGTGAAATAATGAAGGAATAGTTTCTTCGTATTCTGCGTCCGAAATGGGGCCCCGCGCACAAGGGGAATCTTCTTCCCTAACTGCGGCTAGAGAGGAAAGAAAAACCCAAAAGCGTCTGACAGAGAAGAGACGAGACAGAAGCTAATGTCCTCCTAATTTCTACTGTAATTGCTGCCGCAGTAGGAAGACGAAAAGAAAACAAAAGACGGCGTCTGACCAAAAAGTAGAGAAAGAAAACTAAAGCTAGGGTCCCCTGATTCTGAATCTCCTTTTCCTTTTTATATGTAGCGCCGCCCAAGAGAAGTCAAGAAGAAAACAAACGTCTGGCCCAATTGATTGCAACAAAAGCTAGCTTTTAGAGTTTTTATCCCATGCTCCTCGCGGTTCACGTGGACCGCAGTCCGGCTTTCGGTTTCGTGCACCTTCCAAGGCGTGGCCACGCTCTAAAATGCAAGGTCTTCTGGAATTTTGCCTCGCAAGATCATTTTTTATGCCGACCACCTACAATTCACACAAATGTCGAATATGAGTGAAACTCCAGTTCTTAGCACCGTGAATAGTCAAAATTAGGACAGAATAACAGTCCAAAATACACCAAATAACCGTTCTATCAAATCCCCCCACACCTAGACAATGCTTGCCCTCAAGCATTTCGGAGCTCAGAAGGACAACCAAGAGAGCAGAGGCCATGTAGTAGTCTATACTAACACAAGCATCTAGGGTCCCTGACAATATCACCAAAGGTAAAACACACCGGACATGTTGTAATTCAAAGAATATATATGAATACTAGAAACGCTCAATTCAACATCACGGAATGCCATTACCATAGGCTTGCACGTTTATCACATCTCCACCACTTAAAAGTGAACTAAACACATAAATCAAAGGGACTTTAATAGGGTTGTAATGGGGCTCAGGTGAAAGGCGGGTTAAGAAGGTATGGATAGGGGGTAAAGTGTCAAGAGAACGTCCGAAACTCACCAATAACCACAGTGCTCTACTGGAGGAGTTTCACTAACAAGACAGTTTCCATTTGCTATACACCCTGTACAAGTGCCCCAAGATTTTTTTTTTTTTTTTTTAAACTGCTCGCAAGGCGTGGGCACGCCTTGTAGCCCATAGTCCTCTGGTCACGAGGTCTCTTCACGATTGTTTTTTTTTTTTTTTAAAGAGAAAGTCCTATAAGGTGCGGGCACGCCCTGTAAGCCGAAGTCCTCTAGTCAGTGACCTTTTCCAATTTCCCCTCCTTTACACAAAGATAACATCATATAGCTCCTAATCTAACAGCACTTTCAACCCCAAATTCGTTTGCTTTGCGCAAATGATGGATTTCAGACATCTCTTGACAACACAGGGGTAAACAAGAAAGTTTAAAGACGTCTCGGGTTAACAAACACGGATAACAACCAAAAGCGAAGGATAAAAGTTCAAATTGGTTCACTATTGGGAAATAAGATGAGGGCTTGGTTTTAGATAGCTAAAGAGAGTTAAATTCTAAATGCCCTTATCATTTCAAATGCATCCAATTCATCAAAATACGGTCTTGACATGTACAAAATAGCAAGTTCTAGAATGTTCAAACCATGTGCGATACCCACTCAATCAAACAAAATAGAGCAAACAAGAATAATATGCTCAAGTAAGGCTTAAAAGCTCCCCAAAAGTTACAAAAATGGGTGAATTCCAGCATACTCAACATTCAATGACATTGCCAAGGGAAACAAAATGCACAGCCAGCATATACGACCACATACCCACTCACTTTGATTATATCATTCATCACAGCAACATGCCCCAACACTAACAAGCATAAAAATAACCAAAAAGACGACTAACTACAATGTTTTTTTTTCTTTTTTATGTTTTTTTTTTCTCTTTTTTTTCTTTCTTAAAAGTAACAAAGCAAAAAGAACTAATGAAAAAGAACTAATGGAAACCACTCCCCCACACCTAAGACCTATATTGTCCGCAATGTAACCTGGAAAAATAATTCGCAAGGGCAGAGGGAGCGAAAACTTCCCTGACTACTGAAAAGGTGCGGCTGGAGCCTAAGGAGGCGGCGCACAGGTGCAGGTTGTGTGTGGGGGTGGCGAGCAGGGCTGTGCGGCGCGCGGTGGGGCAGCGCAAGAGAGGAAGCAGGCTCGCTGGGCGCACTGTCGCTCGCGGGGCTAAGGCGGCGCGCGACTGGAGAATAGCGCAGGGGGCTGGCGCGCGATGGAGAGAAAGCCCGCGTGGCTGAGGCTGCGCGCGCAGGTCCTTGGCCGCTGCTGGAGTGACTGCTGCGCACAGAGCTGGTGTCGCGCGCTAGCGAGGCGCGCTGCTGGTGTCGCGCCTGAGTGTCGTGCGTGCGGTTGCCCGCCTGGCTGACGCGAGGGGAGGACTGGCGCGCGCGGATCTGCTCACTGTGGGAGCTGGGCGCACGCGAAGGCTCGACCAAAACAAAGAGAAAAGTCTGGAAACGTAGGCAATAGAAATTTGGAGAATATTGTCCAAGACTAGTCAAAGAAGAAGGGAAAGTGGAAGGAGTAGGGTCTTGGTCAAACTTTTTTTTTTTTTTTTTCGCTATCGGAGGGGTTGGAAGGCGTGGGCACGCCTTGGAGGGCATTTTCTTCTGCCCACCACATGTAAATGATGTCCAAACGAAAAATTTTTTTTTTTTTTGCAAGGCGTGGGCACGCCTTGGAACCCCTATTCTTCTGTCCAACACCACAAAAACCATCAAAACATTAAAATAAAACTGAAAAATCATAAAGTAAGGAAAAATGATCACAACTAATATTGTAATCCTTGGGTTGCCTCCCAAGCAGCGCCTTTCTTTAATGTCTTTGGCTAGACACAGCACCACTCTTCAGTCTGGATGTAATTGAATTTTCCTTGTAATTGATGGCCCTCCTCCAGGATCCACATGGCCATTGAGTGCAACTTTTTTCCTAAATTTTCTCTCCATTTTTACCTCATGAATTGCTTTCACCCTATAGGACTTGTTCGCAGCAACCTTGGATTTACCCCTATAAGCAAACTTAGAAAATTCTTGCACAGAGGGATTAGTGGTATACATAGCAAACACAGAATGAGAGTTAACAGGATGTTTCATTGTATCAAAAATATTAAAGTGGACTATTTCTCCATCAAATTTCATCGTGAGAGTACCCTTACTAACGTCAATTTTAGTTTGGGCAGTACTCAAAAATGGTCTTCCTAATATAATGGGTGATGGATTTGGGGCACTTCTATCATCCATGTAAAGCACATAAAAATCAGCAGGAAAAATTAATCCATCTACTTGCACTAAAACATCCTCAACTATCCCATCCGGATAAGCACATGTACGATCAGCCAATTGAATTATTATCCCCGTTTCTTTTAAAGGTCCTAAATTTAGGGAATCATAGATTGATTTAGGCATCACATTAATAGAAGCTCATAAATCTATCATGGCATTTTTGATGCTAGAATGACCAATCTTACAGGGGATAGCAAACATACCTGGATCTCCGCATTTGGGTGGGAGTTTCCTCTGAAGTACAGCTGATACATTCTCTCCCACCATCACTCTTTCATCACCCCTTAGCTTTCTTTTGTTAACGCACAAGTCTTTCAAGAACTTTGCGTACTTGGGTACCTGCTTGATCGCGTCCAATAGGGGGATGTTTACTTGAACTTTGCGGAACACATCCAGGATTTCTTTTTCCTTCTCTGCCCTCTTTGTCTTTTCCAACATGCAAGGAAAAAGAGGTAAGTTAGATTTAATAGTGGGCGGAGAAGTGAATGTTACCTTAGGATCCTTGCGAATACGCCCTTCCTCTTCGATTTCCTTCTCTATCTCCTCTTCACTTTTGCTTTTTGAACTTTCCACTTTAGGCCCTTCCAGTTCCTTGCCACTCCTCAGCGTCATGGCACTTACATTCCTGGGATTTATCTCGGGTTGCGATGGCAGTTTCCCATAAACGTGGGACTCCAAGCGGTTGATGGCAATTGCCAGTTGGCTTATTCGAATGTCTTGGTCCTTCTTGTCAGCTTTGGTGTCCTGCTGGAGCTGCGCGGTATTCGCGGCTAAGGATCTGATCTCCTGTTGAAGCTGGGTAGTAGTCGTGGCCAGGTTGGTAGTAGTCGTGGCCAGGTTTTTGACTAGGTCCTCCAGAGAACTTCCTGAGTTGGAGGACGAAGGTTGCGATTTTGGTTGCCATGGCTGGTGGAATCCTGGTGGACGATTTGGAAATGCATTTTGTTGCCTGTTCCCATAACTGAGATTGGGATGGTCCCTCCAACCCGGATTGTACGTATTGGAGTATGGGTCGTACTGCCTGCGGGGCGCAGGCACGCCTCCGACCATGTTTACCTGTTCCGCCCCGTCCTCTTGCAAAATGGGGCACGAGTCTGTGCAATGGTCCATGCTAGTGCATATTCCACACATCTTCGCTCGGGGTGCGTCTCTCATGGCTAATTGCCTAACAACTGACGTCAATTCTGACAGTTGCTGCTGTAAGGATGAAGTCTCTACCTCGTTGACTCTACGGGGAGGGTTGCTCTCACGGGAGCCAAATTGCTGGGAGTTCTCTGCCATGGCTTCGATGAGCTCCCACGCTTCCCTTGGTGTCTTGTTTGCCAGTGCTCCCACACTTGCAGCGTCGATGATACTCCTATCGGTTGATTGGAGCCCTTCGTAGAAGTATTGGATTAACAGTTGCTCACTAATTTGATGCTGCGGGCATCTAGTGCACAACTTGTTAAACCTTTCCCAGTATTCGTACAAGGACTCACCGGGGTATTGTTTAATGCCGCAGATCTCCTTCCTCAAACTCGCAGCCCGGGATGCAGGGAAGAATTTTTCCAAGAATTTCTTTTTCAGCTGCGCCCACGTGGTAATACTACCTGCTGGTAGGTAGTACAGCCAATCTTTAGCTGCATCTTTGAGAGAGAACGGGAAGGTTCTCAGTCTAATTTGCTCTTCAGTGATCCCAAGAGGTTTCATACTAGAGCAGACCACCTCGAACTCCTTTACGTGCTTGTGGGGTTCTTCGCCAGAGAGACCATGGAAAGAGGGTAAGAGTTGAATCAATCCCGACTTCAGTTCAAAAGCAGTATTCTCAGCCAAAGCGGGGAATGTGATGCATAAGGGCTGGTGAGTCAGCTCCGGAGCAGCCAGTTCCCTCAATGTTTGGGTGTTGGCCATGCTTTCTTCGTTTTCCACTGACTTGTTTGCAATAAATAAATGCCCTTCTCTTCGCCTCTTGGTCTCTTGCCTCCGCCTACGCGCTGCTTTCTCAACCTCAGGATCGTATACTAATTCACCTGTGCGAGAAGAACGGGGCATAAACTAGCAAAAATACCAAGAAGAATAAAATAAAATAAAAACTGAATTTAAAAAGAAACAAATAATCCAAACGCCAACTCCCCGGCAACGGCGCCAAAAATTGACAGGTGCCGAACCTGTGCAATAATAATTACTAAAAAGTCCTAATTACCACCTCAATTAAATAATTATAGAACAAATCCAAGTACTGGAGCAGGGACCCTAGGTGTGCAATGGGTTACTTGATTCACCCTGTTCCCGAAGAGTTTGCTTGATCCGATATACCGGGTTTGTCTATAGAAATACTAATTTTGCGTACAATGGCAAGTAGGGTCGATTCCACAGGGAGCGGGTAGGAAATTATTTCTTTCCAAATTAGTAGAACAAAATTGGGGGATTTTCAATGGGAGATAAATAAATAGAATAAAAGTAAAATAAAAATAAAGCGAACTAAATTCAGAACTAACTCACAAAGCACAATTCAATAAAAATAGCAATTAACAAAAGTTCTACCAAAGGATCAACTGCTCAGGCACGGTCCAATTAAATGCTCATCGATGCAAAGATATTTAACCTTTTCATCACTAGGTTGGTTATAGCCATCAATAAGCTCTGACAACCAGCTCTTCCTTACCTTTTCGACAGCCAAGGTACGACCATTGACTGCTTCCCTAACCAGATAACAACCCTAAGTACGACCGTAGGAATTTAATTACCCAATTGCATTAAAGCTAGAAGAACCCAACCCTAACCAATAAACACGCTAAGAGGGTTTATTTAAGTTAGATCTTGCGTTTTCCCATCATAAAACCAATTATGGTGGTTGCCACGAGGTGTTAATTAAATGAACAATTACGGATTCTATTTAATTAACGTGGCAGTAGGCTATTAAATTAAATCAAATACCCGGCCGTTGATATTCAATCAATAAAATACCCATGAACAATTAATTCAGAAAACGCACGAATAGCAATAAATTGGGAGAAATAATGAAGATTCGATTAGATCTCACAGATATTATGGACCGCGCCGTCGCGTTAACCTTTGGGTAGAGGAGGAAATTAGCCGCTCCTCATCGTGTCAATCCCGCGTGGTTTAATTGAGTTCATTCAATTAGTTGCCGAAGAATTGGAAAAGTGAAATAATGAAGGAATAGTTTCTTCGTATTCTGCGTCCGAAATGGGGCCCCGCGCACAAGGGGAATCTTCTTCCCTAACTGCGGCTAGAGAGGAAAGAAAAACCCAAAAGCGTCTGACAGAGAAGAGACGAGACAGAAGCTAATGTCCTCCTAATTTCTACTGTAATTGCTGCCGCAGTAGGAAGACGAAAAGAAAACAAAAGACGGCGTCTGACCAAAAAGTAGAGAAAGAAAACTAAAGCTAGGGTCCCCTGATTCTGAATCTCCTTTTCCTTTTTATATGTAGCGCCGCCCAAGAGAAGTCAAGAAGAAAACAAACGTCTGGCCCAATTGATTGCAACAAAAGCTAGCTTTTAGAGTTTTTATCCCATGCTCCTCGCGGTTCACGTGGACCGCAGTCCGGCTTTCGGTTTCGTGCACCTTCCAAGGCGTGGCCACGCTCTAAAATGCAAGGTCTTCTGGAATTTTGCCTCGCAAGATCATTTTTTATGCCGACCACCTACAATTCACACAAATGTCGAATATGAGTGAAACTCCAGTTCTTAGCACCGTGAATAGTCAAAATTAGGACAGAATAACAGTCCAAAATACACCAAATAACCGTTCTATCACAGTTCTTCCTTACTTTTTCGACAGTCAAGGTACGACCATTGACTGCTTCTCTAACCAGAAAACAACCCTAGATACGACCGTAGGAATTTAATTATCCAATTGCATTAAGGCTAGAAAAATCCAACCCTAACCAATAAACACGCTAAGAGAGTTTATTTGAATTAGATCTTACGTTTTCCCAACACAAAACTAATTATGGTGGTTGTCACCAGTTATCAACTAAACGAACAATTACGGATTCAATTTAATTAATGTGACAGTAGGCTATTAGATTAAATTAAATATCCCGCCGTTGATACTCAATTAATAAAATAACCATAAACAATTAATCCAAGAAACACACGAATAGTAACAAATTGGAAGAAATAATGAAAGTTTGATTAGATCTCACAGATGTTATGGACCGCGCCCTCGCGTCGACCTTTGGGTAGAGGAGAAGTCTAACCACTACTCATCATATCAATCTCACGTGGTTTAATCGATATCATCCAATTAATTACCAAGAATTTGGGGGACACAGAATAACGAAGAAACCGAGGAAAAAGTCTCGTTTCACTTTGCTTCGTGTTTGTACCCAAGCAAAAGGTATAAGCCCAGGTCTCACAAAAGGCGTACGAAACAAAAGGAACAAAAATGGAAAACTTCAGGTCGTCTTCCCAGGATAGCAATCGAAAGCTACTCCCAAATTGTCCAGAGCTAGAGCTAAAAGTCAAAAGAAAATGAAACGTCTGACAGATGGAGAAAAGAAACTAAAGGTAATGTATCAATTAGATGTAAATCTGGCCTCTTTTCCTTTTTGTAGCCGGGCTCTTTTTCTTTTTGTAGCCGCCGCCACAGTGACCAAGAAACGTCTGGCAGTTTTACTTTCTTTTGGAGCTTGGGCTTTGATTCCATGTGTCTGGTTCACGTGGGCTTGATTTCCTAGTTAGCCCTGCTGCTACCAATCCCGTGGATCCGGCTTTGAGTTTCCTCTAAAATTTCTGGCGTGAGCACGTCATGAAATAGAGAGTCTTCTGGAATTTCGCCTTGCGGATGCACTTTGTACACCAACCACCGACAATTTATACAAATACGAAATATGAGCAAAAACTAAATACCTAGCAGAGTAAGTAGCCAAAATTAGGGCGGAATAACAGTGTAAAATGTGCTCAATAATTTCTCTATCAAGGTTTCAGTTCTGCCTGGGAAAGGGTGAAGAGGCACCGCTAGCATGGCTGTAGACCTAGTAGCTACAATAAAGGCATCAAGTTGCCCCGCCAAAATCCGGCCAACCTCCATCGCCAATTAACCAAAAGATATTTTGTCATAGCTAATATTTGAGAATAGGCAATAAGGGATAACCTAAGATTAGTAAGTAGATTTTTGACTAAAGGAGGAGAAGGCATTTGGAGGGGTAGGCATGCAGTTGAGCAACTTTAAGAAAATGCTCGAGATGAGGAAGACGAAGAGAGGCGAAATTTCCTAGGGGTGAATCGGGTGGCTTCAACCTTATTGGTGATTTTCGGTGTATGCAGAGAAAATAATGCCCATGAATTGCTTTGACGTATGGCCCTTCACGCGGTGTCTTCGTACGTTTCGCACTGGTACTAGACTACTAGGTTGTTTATCGGCCGATAATTTGATTAAAAATTCAATTTTTTTTTCAATTTTTTCAACAATGTCAACATCCAATTACCGTTCAAACTTTTATTTAGTAATTGGATATTGCAAATTGGATTACGACTGAATAATTAGTATTTCAGTAAAATATCCAAAGTTTTAGATTGATTTTCTAATATATATTAGTTTTTTTTTGTTAAAGTATCATTTTTATTATTCACCCAATAAGAGGATATAGTTACAGAACCCTACCTCTGCGAAAAGATGGATATGCGAATTTGTCCAGCCGATATTCACCCCTAGCCATTGCAGGCAACCCCGCAATACTATCATACATACAGACCGAATGAGAAGGATAAGTGGAGCCTATATTGGCCAATACATCCGCGACCTTGTTCGCCTCCCTATAACAGTGAGCGATTTGGAGCCCACCCTGAGTCATTTGCTCAATCTTCTCCACCTTACCCCTGACTGACCACGGGCATCGGTAACTTCTCGCAAGAATCCGTTGTAGTAGCAAGGAGTCTGTCTCGACACCAAATTACCCATGAAACCCTGTTGCTCACACAATTGGAGCCCTATCAGCAGCGCCCTTGCCTCCGCTTGCACGCTGGTACACCTCCCAAGGTATCCGGAGAACGCAAACACCATGCACCCCTCAGAATTCCGAAGGATCCCCCCACTGCACTCACCCCTGGGTTACCCTTTGAGCACCCATCTATATTGAGCTTTACAACGCTAGGCCCCGGAGTACGCCACCGAATTTGTCGGATGATGAAAGCATCTGGACGGCGTTCCACCAGCTCCACGAACGTAGGCCACTCCAACACCCGTTGAAACTCCCGAACCGTAGCCAGTACGCATCCTTTAATTCCCGTAAGATGGCATGACAGACACCAACAGGGTTAGGCATTGTACCGTGGAACATAGCTTTATTCCTAGCCTTTCAAAGATGCCAAAAGCTGAGAATGGGTACGAGCCGGAACACGAACCGCAGCCGTTCCGACTTCACCTGCCTGAGCCACCACCTACCCATCCACCCTCGGACATGTTCTACATTCATAGCCAGACCACATGGCAGTCCAAAAAACCTCCACACGGCAGCCACAAGATCTCCCTCGACGAACAAGTGTTGAAGGGACTCAATGGTCAACTGCTGGCAACAAGAGCACTTTGACGGAAGATGAAAATCGTGCGCCGCCAACACGTCATCCAGTGGTAGGCGATTAAGTAATAAACGAAACATAAAGAAAGACACCTTTACGGGAACATTGGCATGCTAAACCTGCCGAAATAAGAGAGACGATGGTTTTATCTCCCGAACCTCGCTATAAGCGGAGGATAACGAGAATTGACCTGAACTCGTTGCTGTCCAAATCATTCTATCAGGGGAAATCCCACCTGGGGGACTCACCGCTAGCACCTGTTGGACCATGTCGAGTGGTAGAACTCCACGTGACCCAGCCCCCATTCGCCAATACGTTGGTAAATGTGACATCCCCCCGAGCCTCCACTCTAAGGTAGAGGGCTCCGTGCCCAGTCCAATTATCATACCAGAAGTTGCATCGACCCTCACCCAGCTGCCACACAATACTTAATTCCGCCAAACCCCTAATATCGAGGAGACGTCTCCAGGTTGCTGAACATACGGGAGACAGGGAGATCTGGCAGGGATGACGCCCCTTGCAATATTTGGACACTAGAAATGTCGCCCACAAAGACAGACCGCATCGAAAATTCCACCATAATTTGCAAGAGAAAACCTTATATGTGCTACTAAGCGAGCGAAAGCCCGCCCCTCCTTCCTCGGTGGGGAAACACAACTCCCTCCATCGGATCCAGTGATATTTCTTTTTCTCGTCCCCGGCACCCCACAGGAAGTCCGCACATACCCTCTCAATTATCCGGAAGATACCTCTTGGCATGACACTCATTCCCAACAAATGAGTCGGGATGCTAGACAGGACATGTTTGATCAAAACAATTTTCCCCCCAAACGACAGCAGGCGTGATTTCCAAGACAGTACCTTCTCCAGGATCTTCTGGCACAAGTACGAGAAATAAACCTCCTTGGCTCTACCAACAAACAACGGCCCACCCAGATAGCGAACCTGAAAATCCTGTTTCCGAAACTTTGTTACCCTCTCAATTACTCGCTTGCGCACCACCGACATCCGAGGATGAACTAGATAGCCACTCTTTTGCACGTTAACCAATTGGCCCGAGTCATTCTGGTACCATGCCAAGATCTGCATGATTCTCTTCAAAGACGCCGCCCCACCATTTGCAAAAATTATAACGTCGTCTGCAAATGCCAAATGAGTTACAGACGGGCAATGCCGTGGTACCTTGTAGCCCACAAACCCCGATTGATAAACCAGCGAATTTAAAGCTCGGGATAGCACCTCCGAGCCAATAATGAAAAGTGCCGGGGATAAGGGGTCCCCCTGTCGGAGCCCTCTAGAAGATTTGAAGAAGCCATAGGGCACCCCATTTACCAGCACCGAGAACCAGACACTGGAAATCAACCTCCAAACCATGTCAATAAACCTCTCCCCAAAGCCAAATCGGCGCAAGACAGTGATAAGGAATTGCTAAGAGACCCTATCATACGCTTTTGCCATATCCAACTTAAGAGCCAAATTCCCCCCCTGCACCTCCTACCCATATCAGACATCAATTCCTGTGCCAACAAATAATTATCCGAGATAGACCTACCCTTAACAAAGCCACTTTGTTGGGGGGAAATAATCCGAGGAAGAATACCTGCTAATCGTCCCACTAAGATACGAGATATAACTTTGTTCAAGAAATTACAGACACTGATAGGACGGAATTGAGTGAAATCCTTCGGGTTCATGACCTTAGGGAAAAGGACAATGGACGTTGCCGTAATGAAACGCGGGAGTTCCGCACCACAAAAGAAACTCAAGACCGCCCTGTACATATCGTGAGCCACCTCCTCCTATGCAGTTGTAAAGAATTTCCCCGAGAACCCGTCAGGCCCCGCGGCACTATCACCATCCATTTCAAAAATCACCCTCTTGACCTCTTCCAACGAGGGGGCCGCCTTCAAGCCTACATTATCAATCTCAGCGCTCAAGTCAGGGATCATATAAAGAAGTTGGAAATCAGATACTGGGTCGGCTAAAAATAGGCGACGAAAATGATTGACAGCTTCCTGCCCTATCTCGTCAGGATCCATCACCCATTCCCCCCTTGAGTCCATCACCCCATGAATTGTTGCCCGAAAATGACGTTGTTTGACCACTGAATGAAAATATCTTGAATTCAGATCCCCATGTTTCATGCACTTAACCCTAGCTTTCTGGCTCCAGAACTGCTCTTCCACAGCAAACAGCCTATGCAGAGAAGCCTGGGCCCGCTGAAGCTCCATATGGGCCTCATCGGATAGGTCGGACTGTACCCTAAGCTCCACTGCCGCCACCACCGCCTCTCCCTTTTTAATATTTTCAAAGATATCATCAAATACATGCCTGTTCCATAAGTGAAGAGCACGGGATACATTCTTCAACTTCCCCCAGATCACACAGAAAGGAGAGCCGTAGACCTCAGTCTGCCATGCATCCTTGACCACATCCAAAAACCTCTCCTTGGAAGGCCAAACGTTCAAAAAACGGAAAGAACGACACCGATAGGCGAGCTTAGGAGCGAAAGAGAGCAACAGAAGGGCGTGATCCGAAGGAGCCCGTACCAAGTGGGACACAGAGATAGACAAGGAGAAGTTTAGACACTCCTCATTGATTAATAGTCTATCCAAACGCTTCCAAATGCGGGCACGCCCGAGTCTATTATTACACCAAGTGAAACTATTGCCAGAGAAATCAGCATCAAACACCCTCCATTACTCATAAACCGAGAAAGTTCTACACCCTCTGCTGGCCTAAACAGTCTCCCCCCTTTCTTTTCGTTGGCCGAGAGAATAAGATTAAAATCCCCAACCACGTACCATGACCCTTGCGCTGGCCTATCCCGCAATAAGCCCTCCCAGAGCTGCTGCCGATCAGGCACCAGGCACTTCGCATGAACAAAAGAGACTATAATGGGGGTAGGAAACTGAGGGTGCACCCAACGAATAGAGAGATGCTGATCCGACTCCCCAACCACCTGACTAGCAAAAGGTGTTCTAAAGAAAACCCACAGATCCCCAGACGAGTTACACACAACAAAGTCAAAGTTTAAGCGCAAGCGAATAGAGTCAACTTCATCCTTAGATAATTTGGGTTCACAGATCCCCACCACCGATAGCTTATGCATGTGAATCAATTTTTTTAGTCGTCTAAAATTTGGAGGCTTAGATATCCCCCGAATATTCCAAAAACATGCACTAATCATGAGATAAGACATGAAAGGTATTTTGAGATTTTTTGGATACCGACCTGAGTTCTCTATCTGACGGAATCGAGGCTCAGACACCCTGCCCCTTAGCCTTTTGAAACCTGGGATCTAGGGATGAGACTTGGTCAAGGTGTAGGTTCAGAGACACATCCCGTGGCTCCACCCCCCCACCGTGCTGCTCAACTAGCCCCCTTGGCGAAAGGCAGTCCGCACTCACGACAATGCCAGTAGCATCACGCAGCGGCACATCAACTACCTCCTCCTCAGCAAGCTCAGCTGGAATACTACTTCCAGGCAGCGCGATTGCCCCTGTAGAACCCCCATTCTCCTCCTCAACCACCCGCGAAGCAAGATCAATAATGATCGTATCAGCTGCTGCCACAATCGCGTTCTCCACCAGGTCGGCAGCCACCCCCATGCTGTCCAGCTCCTGCTGCAACTCCTCCCCCATCTCCCGTCGCTGATCCTCACTTCCGTCAGCCAGTGCGGCCTCCCCAGAGCTCGCCACAGCAGGCTGCCCAGTCGGTTCCTCATTCCCCGCTGATTCCAAGGGGCCTGGAGTAACCCCCGCTTGAACAGAAATTTTCTCTGGTCCAGTCCCGCAAAGCTCCACTCGCAACTCACCTGCGCAAGGCGATTGCCCCATCCCCTCATCCAGCACTTTCTTCTCCCCACGAGCTGGCCGCAGTTCTGGGTTTTTTACATGGCATTCGGACTGGCTATGGCCTTGACGAAAGCAGTGGTTACAATATTTCGGCACCGATTCTGGGTTGAGCGACTGCCAAAACCCATGATCTTCACCTAATTGAATCCAGACACGAGAAGGCAGTATCTTCAGTAAATCTATTTCAACGCACACCCTAGCAACACTCGGTCTAGAAAGAGCGGCGGTCGCGCCGTCGATGAAGAGAAGGCGCCCCAGGCAAGACACAATCTGAAACAAACACTTCTTATCGAATAAGTGGACTGGAAGTTTAGGGAGGTTAAACCAGACTGGAACCAATGAGGATTCCTTGTCTACATGGAAGGAAGTAGACCATTTGAACACACGCATCGCACTGCCGTGGATATACCAAACATTCCTCGTCCAAACGCGCAAAAAATCTGCCTCATTATGGAGTCTAATCAGAACATGCCGACCATCCAGCAGGCCAATGGAATAAGAACCTTTCAAGTCAAGTGTCAAAAAGAATTTTCTGATATCTGCCATCGCAGGTCTGGTGCGAGAAAACTTTCCCACTAGAGCAAACTGGAACGGCTGAGCAGCAGCTTCAATGGCGTCGCGTGGAAAGGAAATCGCTGGTTCCCCACGGTGAGTAGAGACCGCTGCTTCAACGTGCAAGCTAGGCTGGGAAGGAGATGAGAACAAGTCAGAGAAAGACTTCGCCCGGAAGCCAGGAGAGCCAGGCGGCTGCCCTCCCCCGCCGGGAGGTTGGGCACCCACTGCTGCCATCGAAAAACCGTCGGGATCAGCCAAGGATGCAAGCTCTGGACACACGACGGCTAGGGTTTTTTATTAAGTTTTACTTTGCTCATACTTAATAATAAAATTTGATTTGAATATAAAAATTTACTTTGAATAAATAAAGCTCTCTATAGAGTCAATAAATGTTGCGAATTAGAATACTGTCACAAGTTTTAATTGAAATTATAAAGACTATATATATATTAGTTAAGTATATTTAATATGTAATTAATAATGTAAAAAGTTATTAATATGCTTTTAAGGTCATATATCTGTCTATAAACATATATTATAACTTATAACACTATTGATTGATACATCAATATGCAATATGATATATTAATAGGCATGAAATATATAAAATATTTAATTAAAATATGAAATTCGGTAATTCAGTCGATGGTAATCGAAAATTCGAGAATCGAAATTCAATATCAAATCACAAACTGTTTTGCCAAAATTTAAAATTGGATCTTAATCGGTTTTTCCAAATTTCATTTATCGGTCTAAATTGGATCAATTGATTATTCGATTTTTTTTTTTTTTGGCAAGTGTGCGGGTCATGACTTGAACTCATCGTGCTATTGGCTACTATATCAAACACGTACCCCAAAATCAAACAAGAGAAAAAGGGAATCCAATGCAGCGTTTCTTTCTTTTAGTGTTACTACACTAATGTTTCTAGCTAATCACTTTTCTTTTCATCAGCCAAAATCAATTAGGTGAGATGCTTCCTCGAAGTTTAATACGTAGTAAAAAAAAGTGAACAATAGTAGAAACCCAATGTTCCACAATCTTTCGTTTTTTTGGTTCGGGGGTGTGGCAGTATGTCACATGTACTGTCGTATTAGTGATTCATCATTTTGCTCAGAGGGGACAAAATGATATTTCATTAGAAGAATGTTATAATCAAGTAAATAGTGGAACTCCCATCCATTCAGTATCTTTTTTTTTTTTTTGGGATATGCTTATACATGTCATTGTAGATGTCAAATTCAGATATTAAATAATGACGTATTTCTGCTTTCTCCAAACGGAGGTGTGATTGTAATCTAGAAACTAAACCACATACCACATAAGCGAAGTATGAACTTGCTTGTTTAAGGGGATCGGAGCAGGTGGAATCTACTATTCACCCTCTTTTTTTTTTTCAAAAAGGAAAAAAGAAAGAAAAACTTGTTTGTTTAAGGGTGTAATTGCAGTTTAATCAAGCATATGCAGCTATGACTAATATGAGTTTCAATTTTTTCCCCAAAAAACTAATTCAGTCCCTCATGTGTAGATCATTGTATATTGTCATAAAAAAATAGTTTAGTTCCTTATCTTATAAATCATAAACTATCAAGTTTTGGATATTGCTGGCCAAAATAAATAAATAAATAAAAATAAGAAGTTGGAAATTGTTTTGTTTTATTATTTGTTGATGTTTTACGAAACATTCTCTCATATCCAACTATAAACAAAACAGGAGGAGGAGTTGCGGTGTTAAAATTTTGTGTCATCTTTTATATTACCTTTTTTGTTCTTACACTAGGGTAAAATGGCCTAACCATATTCAAAAATTACTTTTTCTAGTTTTCTGTGGTATTTTTAGCTTTGTTGCTAATCATTATAATTAAAGGTAACTAATGAAAAATAACTACTCGTCTATGTTGTATTTTCACAAAAGATTATAAAAACATAGGCTCCGTTTGGATTAGTTGTTTTTGGGTTTGTTTTTCAAAAACACCATTGTAGCATTTTGAATCTGAAAAACAAGTCCGTTTGGATTAGTTGTTTTTGGGTTGTTTTTCAAAAACTATATGAAAAACTTTTACAGTAGATTTTTTTGGATTATTTTTAGAGGTATTTTTGAAACATATTTTTGAGTATTTTTAGAATATTATAATTTTTATATTTTTATATAAATATACATTTATGCATTTATAATACATTTATATTTACAAATGTATAGATGTATATTATTATAAATGAATAAATTATAAATGAATATTATATAAATGTATAAATTATAAATTATAAATTTTATATTTTTATACAAATATGCATTTATGCATTTATAATACATTTATAGATATTTATAAATAAATATATTTATATATTCATATAAAAATATATAAATGTATTATATTATATATAATACATAATATAAATATATTTATAAATTTATAAGTGTATATTATTATAAATGTATAGATTATAAATGAATATTATAAATATATTATAAATTATAAGTGTATATTATTATAAATGTATAAATTAATATATTATAAATATATTTTAATATTATGTAGAAATGTATTTATATAATTAATATAAATGTATATATGTATTGATATTATGTATAAATGTAAAATTAATATTATGTATATTAATATAAATGTATAAATGTATTATATTATATATAATACATAATATAAATGTATATTTAAATGTATAAGTGTATATTATTAAAAATGTATAAATTATAAATGAATATTATATAAATGTATAAATGTATAAATTAATAAATTATAAATATATATTAATATTATGTAGAAATGTATTAATATAATTAATATAAATATATACATGTATTAATATTATGTATAAATGTAAAATTAATATTATGTATATTAGTATAAATGTATAAATGTATTATATTATATATTATACATAATATAAATGTATATTATAAATATACATAAATGTTTATATATTATGTATAAATGTACATTTATATAAATGTATAATATATTATATATTATATTATATATAATTTATATAACATATAATATTTATGTAAATATATTATAAATATATAAAAATATATTATAAATAAAATAAAATATTTATAATATGTATGTATAAATATATAATATTAGAAATGTATAATATATATAATATACGTTATTATTAATATAATTTATGTATAATATACATAATTGAAATATTCATATTAATATATATTAATATATATTATAAAACAAAATTGAATAAATATATTTATAAATTTATATATAAATAAATGTATTTTTATAAATATATAATATTTATTTCAATTGATATAATATATATAATATTATACATAATTGAAATAAATATATTTATATTAATATAATATATATATATATATAATATACATATTAAAATACATAATTGAAATATACATATTAAAATATATTAAAATATAATTGAAATATACATATTAAAATACATAATTAAAATATACAAATTGAAATATACTTATTAAAATATACAAATTAAATATACATAATTGAAATATATTTGGAGTTGTTTTTGATATATTGTTTGGATATGGTGTTTTTGAAGTTGTTTTTGAAATACACATTACTGTAGCATTTGGAATGTGAAAAACAGTTTTTCAAAAACAAGTGCAAAAACACTCAATCCAAACGCAGCCATAATTTTTTTCAACATGTAAAACTAATTTCTAGAAAACTACTTTTTACAACTAAAAATTATAACTAGGTTAGGACTGATTTTTTTGGTTTAAGATTCCTCAACTCGTATATGTTGTTTGGTTTAAGATTCCTCAACTCGAGGTGGGAATTGGGATCTTTTTGTTTGGAAGGAAAATATTTTCCAGAAAATGTTTTCCTGATTTTCCATTGTTTGATTGGGTTATTGCTTGCGAAAATTTTTCATATAAATGAATTGAAGTTACTCGTAAGGCTATCCATTCTAGCTCCCTTCTTTGCTGTTTTCTCTCTCCATTTCTCTTTGTCCCTGTCTTTCTTTCTCTCAGATACACAGACCATATGCACTTATGGGGAGATCTAGACTTGAAATTGAAAGGGGATATAGCGAGATCGTGAAGGATGCTAGAGAAAGTTTTGATGTATGAAAATGAAATGAAGTTGTTAATCTTGTGGTAATATACTGTAAATTTGAGGTAAGTTTGTTCAATGGACATTAACTGTTATCGTTTGGATTGCTATTTTCTGGAGTTTTTTTTATAAAAAAAATGTACTGTAACGATTTGACATATGTAAAATAAAAAATGATTAAGAAATATGATTACGAAAAATGTAAAATTTTTTTGAGGGAAAATGGCTTTCCAAACAATTGCTGAAACTTTTTTGAGGTGTTGATTATGGCAGAAGAACGGTGGTTTTTAGGTAAGAGCCTGAAATTTGGTACGGACTTGTGAACTAGAGGATATCTTAACTGCCTGAACAAGAGTAAGTTCTGATAGTGGATCCCTCAAGAATTTGTCATCCATAAGTTAATAATTATTAACCAACGTACATAGTAGTTAACAAAATGTACCTGTTTTCAAAAACTAGTTTTTAAATACTATTAAAATTTGATATTCTAAAATGTAATTTAATTTTTTTTAATATTTAAAAAATATTCCAAAATATATTCTAAAAACTTTTCTACTGTTGAATATTTTAAAAAAATTTTTTAAAATATTTTAAAATATATTATAAAAATTTTGATATAATAAATTTTTTAAAAATATTCTAAAAAACAGCTAATCCAAACGAAAAGAAACCAATCATCTACCGTTTCGGAAAAAAAAAAAAACGAAAAGAAACCAGGACGTTCTTGTTCTCAGGTTTTCACTTTTCGGCATGAGAAACCCAGAAAACACTGCAAAGTGGTAGCAAACAGCACTGAGACGGAGAGTGGATTAATCCGGAGAAGAGAAGGGGGTGTCGATTGTCGAAAATCACCTGGTTCATATTTCGCGCCCTGTCGTTTTGCTGAATCATCGTGTGATGGAATACTCAGGCCCCTCCCTCGACAATAATGGAATTAGCTGCCACGCACGTACGTACCTATGCATGAAAACTGACTTCATAGCTTTATAGCTGTCCCCTCCATGAATATGAATATGGATCAGAATCTGAATCAGTCACTCAGGACTTTATTATCTCTGATAAACATCCCCTGAAACACTAAATTCTGGCAGCTGCTCTTTGTCGTGATGCCAAAAATGGTCCTTGGAACATTAATTCCGTGAAACACTACATTCTGCCAGCTGCTGCTCTCTGTCGAGGATGCCAAAACATTGAGTTTGTTTGGACAAGTCAAATTTGATTTGTTTAATTTGTTTAATTTGTGTGGACAAGCCAAAAAATTTAAATCAATTTTGTTTTAACTCTCTGTCTAATCTTCAAGGATGCCGTGTTACGACTATCGCTGTGCTTCAACAACCCACCACTCTCATCTAACCCTCCTCATCATCAGGCCTAAGAATTCTTCCTTTTTTTTTTCCCTTATCTTCTTTGTCCTCCAGAAGCCCACTTTAATATATTTTTTTTGGGGTAAGTAGCCCACTTTAATTAGTATTATTTTGGAATGCATTTTTAAATTAAAGGAATTAAAATTAAATCGATGATCTTACATCAAAGAGATTTGTCCCAAAAAAAAAAAAAAAAAAAAAAAAAATATATATATATATATATATATATATATATATACGGGATGGGGAAGTGGATTTGGCTTATAGCAATAAAATGCTCCTCCCAACCCAACTTGTCGGTGGTTGGTTGAAAGTTGAAATATCTGGCAGATATAATTCGCAGATATGTTTGTGTGTCCTCTGAGTGAGAAAGAGCAGGAGAAGGATGGAGAAACAAGGAGGAAGCAAAGTAGATATAAAGAATCAAGGACTGGGCATAACTAAAGAAAGAAAGGGTGGTGACAACCGGGTCAGCGAGGTTCGGGGTGGGATTTGTTGGAGGGCTGGGGACTAGCTAAGATTGGTGGAGAAGGTGATGATGGTGTTCGGTAGTTGGCAAGGATTGAGTTAAAGTGCATTGTGGAGGAAGGAACGATTGCTCTGCCTTTGTGCAAAGTTACGTCATCAAAGTTTTCAGACTCCAAAATCCAAATGGTGTCCTTTAGTTTTAAAGGGCGAAAACCTTGGACAGGACGTTCCGTGTCCGTCCAAGTGGGGTGAAAGTTCTCGTGAGCTTATGCCTCACGAATTTTTATTTTAAATATTTTAAAAATATAAAAATACACACACACATATATATACACGTGTGTATGTATAATATTAAAAATACCCAAAAAATAAAGAAAAATTATAACCAATGTCATCCCATGAACATTAACCCAATGCCATCCTATGAACAGAAACCCAGCAAATCACTGTTAACTTCGATGATTATTTGCATAAAAAACTCGTTGTTATCCCACAAGCTAATGATCACAGTTGCGAAAACTCTTTTCTAGGGCACTAGCAAATGATACTTGTGAGTAGAGGTGGCAATATGGATAAATGGTTCATAATTGGTTTTGACTTAATGGATGGTGGATGAAATTTATCCAATCCATTTAGATCCATTTAATAAATGGATCTAAATGGATGGATCTAAATGGATTAAATAAAAACCAATTATCCATTTATAATCCATTTAAATATTTTTGTCACTTTTTTTTTGTATTACCATTTCTTGTAAATTCAAGCCACAAAATACCACGGATGTAAATTCAAGCAAAATGAACCTTCATTTCACTAAAAAACTATCTGAAATTATTATTATTATTATATATATATGTATATATATATTACATATTACAGAGTAGCCATATATTGCAAACTAGCCCAGACAATAGAAGTCCTGCATAGACCGTATGTAGGGTATCTACAAAAATACCAACACTGGCTTTTATTCGTACTCACACAACACTTGCAATGTCTACTACTAAAGCCATGGATGACTTTTGAGCTCAACATCTAGTAATCAGGTGCATGGGTGTACCAAGCAGGGCATGTTCCCTTTGTCCTGACCTCTTCAAAGCCAATCGAAATCCCAAGTACTGTGGAGTTTAGAAGAAGAAACAAAGGAATGATTAATTAGTTCAGCAGTAAATCCCAACATTCAGTTTCAGGGTTGGTTACCATTCACGGGGACGGCTTTTTCACACCCCAACTGCAATTTTAGGATGGCTCCTTTTTTAGTCATTTTCTTTCCCTCTCTTTTATTTGGTTTTTAAGTAAATGGATATATATGGTTTTTGTGGATAATCCATATAAATCCATTTAATTTAATGGTTTTATTTTGATCAACCATTTAAAACCAATACTATAAATGGATAATCCATTATCCATTTAATTATGGATTATATGGATGGATAAATGGATCTCAATCCAAATTGCCACTTCTACTTGTGAGTTTTGACTATCAAAGCAAGTGCCTTTCTCCTATTTCTTTAGAGTATTCTCAATGTGAGGCACAAAGTTTTGAAATTTCAACTCCTTTTATCATTAAATTCCAAACTAACATCCATGTTTGCCAACTTAAATTTATAGGCTAATATAAGAAAAGTTTTAAGAAATTGCAAGTTCAGTTTGAGGGTCTCAGCTTCTTTTAGGCAAGTGAAGGGAAAATCCAGTTTGGATGTTTTTCTGAAACTTTTAAAAAAGGGAAAAAGTACTGGGATTTTAAATGTATATATTTTTTACGCCTCAAAAAAAAAAAAAACTCGCCCAAACGTTCAGGCATTTGCCTCGATGCTTGGGGCAAATGTCCCATGATATTAACGCCCCATTTAACTGTCCAGAGTAATTCGAGAATGTCTTGCCCTGAAACTTGCCCCAAATACGCTGCAACGGATCTTCTGTCCTACACCCTGTGTCACTCTCTGTCCCACTTTTTATTACATTACTATTTTTCCTACATAATATCATGTTTTAGTTCTTTTTATTTTTTAAGATCCAATAACTATTAATTGAATAAAAAATAAATAGAACAGTTTAAAAAAAGCAATATATAATAGAAAATTGAAAAATATAGCAGAAAATTCATAAAAAATCTCATTTTTTATGCATTTTGATTTTCTGAGTTTGTTAAATTTTTTGTATTACTCAATTAATAGTTGTTGGATTTTAAGAAAACAAAAAAGAACTAAAACATGATATTTATGTAGGAGAAATAGCAATATAATAAAAAGTGGGACAGAGAGTAGCACAGGATGTGAGACAGAAGATCTGTTGCGCAAATTCGCCTTTCAAAATGCTGAAAACACTGATCTTAAACACAGAGTAAGAAAGACAACTTGGATAGATCGAGGATATGAACCACTTTCTTTCTGCCACTAGCTTCTCTTCATGACCCTCTTAATTATCCACTGCATTACTATTACATAATAATTTCTAATTGTTGGGTCAAATCACAAACAAAACCCACAGTTCATCTTCATTACGTTTCCAATTCAGTGTTTGACTTGAGATTATAAACTGGTGCTAGAAAGAGCCGCGGGTTTCATCATTATTGAAACAAGAATAGCATCAGCCACCAACCCTGTGTGAACGATTTTGTAGTCTGTGGAATCCAAAACAATAATTTGTATTTGTAGTTTCGTCATCATTGAAACCAGAATATGTCAGAAAAGTTAGTCTTTGGAAAATGAATTCGTAATAGATTCGCTTGGTTGATATTGATGATGTTGTTGTCATCCAGATGCTCCGATAGAGCAGTGTTTTCCTCGCTGCACAGTTGAACTCTGACTAGATGAGTGTATGTATGTATCTCTTTGCAATCATGTTTTATATTGTTATTATAATATTTGGCTTGATTATATGTTAGAAGCTACTAATTCTAAAATTTAGACAATTTTTTTTCTTGTAATTCATTAATTCCTTATCTATATCCTACTTTTCCATTCTTTTTTTCAACAATTAATTATCTTCCTTTTTTCACTTTCTTAGTTACAGCAACTTTTAATGAATTGTATATGAGCCATTCTATGTATGCAAATTGTGTTTATGAATCATCAATATCCATCAATATTTCTACAAATTTATTGCACAAAATGTTTACTACAATTTTTTAGATCTTCAAACTAAATTCTTTTGCATCTTCAAAAACAAAATCTTTACTTTAATTTTATAATTACCAAAAGTAATTTTGAAATTTACAGAATCTTTCAACAAATTATTTGTACTCCCGCTGAAGGTGATGGTTAAGAACTAGTACAATTATGTTCTTCTTGTTTAATTTTCACCACACCTCCACATATAAATTTGAGATGCAGATTGGATGACAAGATTACATCAGCTGAAGTCAATTTTTGAAGCTATGCATGCATCCATCAAAACGGTGTCCATTTACTCGTAAACTTTTCAAAGTCTTATAATTAATTTCGTTGAATTAAATGAATTGTATGATGCAATTGCAGAGAATCTCCATCCAATTGGAAACATTTTCCAGACTACGTGTATACAATTAATCCATCGTTTGGAATTTTGTACGTCCATCATACATGGAATTTTGAATTTAACGTCATTACCCAATACATGGAATTTTGCTCTATTCTTTTTTCTTGAAGGCAACACTTTTTGATGTCACATAAATGTCAAAGAACGTCTTCATTGGAGAGAGAAATTTGGATAAAGGAGTTTCATACATACATGATACATCTCCTTTGGAGAAACTAATAGAGGTCACCCAATTAAGGTGTTTGTCACACTACATGTAACTCATTTTATGTATAAATGCTTTTTGAATGCTCAAATATCTTATTCAACGATGTAAACTTTTAAATGATCAAATTTTAATAAGGAACAACTACATAAAAAAAAAGAAAAATCAAAGTCTGTACAAAACCCTTTTTTTTTCACAAAGTGTGCACCATTTTTGGTAACCATCCAACACGCATTGCGGACTATTTTTTATTTACTTATTAATTTTGTCCCGCATGCTTTATAATTTGTTATTCTCATGGAAAACTCTTGTTTGAATTGTATTTTTCTAGATTTTTTTGTAGAAAAATTACTGTAACGATTTGATATATGTGAGATAAAAAGGTGATTGAAAATGTGTATACGAAAAACGTAGCAATTTTTCTTTGAAAAAATTGCTGTCCAAACAAGGCCTTAGAAAAATTGTTGTTCAAACAAGGACTTAGATTTTAATGTTGCTTACTTCTTTAATGTTGACCTATCAACTTTAAGGTATGTGACAAATTTCCAATCTGTTTAATGATTTTTTGCCAAACAACTTTAAATTAATTTAGATTACAAAAGAGAGGATTGTAAATCAAAAAATCAATTTCACAACTAATTGTTTAGTGATTTTACGTCAAACAATTTTAAATTAATTTAGATTACAAAAGAGAGGATCGTAAATTGAAAAATCAATTTCACAACTAATTGATAGAGAATCAAAATTTCTATGAATTCAGCACAAATTTTCCACAGTAGGTCACGACTTCCATTGATGGATGGACTTAGACCCAACACATCGGCGAAATTTCTACCCAACTTGGAGCATTATATGTGGCCGTCGAGACTTTGAAGGCTATTTATTTTGGCTTTCTTTGCTTCTCCTAATTTTAAATGCATATTTGAAATTCTTGATTTGTTTATTCTTCTTTTAGCCTCAATCTTTTTATAGTTTAAAAACCACCCAAACTTTTTTGCTTATTAAAAATTTATCAAGTCAGAATAAAGGGTTTATCGAGTCTCATTGAATGTGTTGAACAAGGTTTTCACGACATAAAGAAGTACATATATACACAACTATAAATTCATGCTGTATACATTATTACTGTAAAGATTTTTTATACTAGCAGGTGTAACTATATGACATATGAGCAAAAATTGAATTCAAAATTTGAACAGTGATAATATGACATTTATCTAAACCTACTTGTATAAAAAAAAATTTATACGCTCCATATAAACAATGTAAAGAGTTTTCATGAAACAAAGTCAAAAAAATTTTTAATATGTGTACCAGTCTACTTTATTGAAGAACAATCGCAAGCTCATCTACTTAGCAAAGTGTGTGGATCCTATTTTGTAAGTTATCAATTTTTGGTTGGTTTATTCTTGGACATTGATTAATCCAACCATAAGTCTGTGGATCCTATCTTCTAAGTTATCATCAAGTTTGATTGGTTTATTCTTGGACATGGACAAATCCAACCAGCCAGTGACTAAGTGGTAGATGCCAAAAATTCTAATGCAAATCCTTTTTTTTTTTTTTTTTTTATAGCATGTGCCTTAAGTGTGTGGATCCTATTTTGCAAGTCATCAATTTTTGGTTGGTTTTATTCTTGGACATGGACCAGTCCAACCAGCCATTAACTAAGCGGTCCATGCCAATAATTCTGATGTAAATCTTTTTTTTTTTGAGCATGTGCTTTTTTTGATGAAAAAGATGGACACATTTTATTAATGATGTTACAGGAAATCGTTCATGAGTTGCTTGACAAAATTTGGAAGGGAATTTCAAAGAGCTTAAAAAAGATTAGCACTCTTAGCATGATGGGTTAAAGTATGAGCTGCCTTAATTTGCTTCTCCTGGAATCCATTGATTCATTGAATATCAATATAAAGCTAATCTAATAAAGCTAAATGCACAGCCTCAATAATTGGACCTGAATCAGATACGATGTCTTCTTTGTCCTGTCTTCTTTATCATGAATAAATCTTATAATTGAGGCTGCATCTCCCTGCAATTTTGGATCATTTGTGGGCCTCAAAATCAAATAATTCCAGGGAATATCACAAGTCAATCGGAATGAATAATTTTTTTGTCCTTCCAGATTAAATGATTTGTCGTTAATAGTATTGAAATAGTTAAAAATTAAAATTATTGGAACTAAATGTATTTTCATAAAACTTTAAAGGCGAAAATGGTGTAACCCCATAAGTTAGAGGTATAAAGTGTCATCTTTTCCATTTGTGAAATTTTCAATTGGTTTGCTGATTTTCTGTCAAATATTTTTACATTAATTTATTTTTCTATATACTGACAATACATACCATCAAGGTCGGATACATGACCACTGATATGAATTTGAGTTCGAAATATAAATATTTTGCATATATAGTATGCATCAAACTCCGTTAACATATACACTATTAGGGTACAAAAGATTAATCCTAATTGAAATTGCAAACGGGAAGGTTGAAGTTGTAGGATAACGTGAATCAGCAAATCAATTTTACGACCAGCTGCTGCTAAGAAATGAACATTTCCATTAGTTGAATGCAGAATATGTCTCCACAAGAATATCTTGATTTTCCACGGCGGGTCATTGTCCAGTGCGTAGGACCCAAAAAAATTCCAATGGAAAGTTATAGGTGACAAATTTCATAGAACCAATGTAGATGGGGTGGCAAATTTCACACACACAAATATGCATAGGGGAAGAGGAATAAATCAATAATATATTATTAATTACACATAATAATATGGTTCTCAAATTTCATTCTTCTCAACTAATAGTAATAATAATAAGACTAGACTAGGTAATTTGGTAAACAAGTCTTACAATCACAAGAAATTTTCTAATAAAATACTAATTTCTAAATAATAAAACTACTATAATTTAAATCAAATAGAATTGCTAAAACCCTAACGTAAAATATTGCTAAATAATAATATGAAAATTTCTATTTTTGAACCTTGATTTAATATGCCATCATAGTGGACTTGCAGTTGTCGCACACAACACGTTGTCAAGTTTCTGCATCATCTTAATCTAGATCGGCAGATTGAATGACCAGAATCAAGATATTATCCAGTTAGAAAAAAAATTTTTGTCAGAGTTAATTCTGTCTTCCAATAACCCTTTATCATTTTTTCTCCTAAGCATAGTGTATTTTGTTGCGCGTTCGATGACAAATCGGAAACGAATATGCGAATGCAAACATAAACCAGAATTAACTTGTAAAACAAAAGCTACTCACCTCAAATTATTGATTTCATGCTAGTCTTCGGAATCCCATTATCTATTTTTTCCAGTTCATATCACCAATCTGTGAGTATATTTCCAATTCAATCCCTTTTGGATCGTTTATGGGTCCCAATCAAATAATGCACCGGATTAAGCCGTCAGATTAAAATGTAAATGCCTCGCCAACTATTAAAAGAGCTGAAGATAAGAAAAGTAGAAGAATATTGTTAATTTTGCATCTTAATTCCTGTATCGTAGTCAGTTAAACACTTAATCTTCACTGGCTCGACTTTTCCATGAAGACTTTCCGGTCGTCGGCATTTTATCACTTTCATGTAGTTCTTCAAACGCAGAATGGTGAAATGATGCTTTTAAAGGTGTATAAATGAAACCGCTAATCTAACCATACTTTGTCAAATAAACCAATATCAAAAGAAATCCAATGGAGCATCATCTTCTTTGTACTCCTTCGTCTGTGCTAATACTGTTGTTATTCAGTTCTATTCTTGTCACCAGCCAGTTCTCGTTTGGGAGCAGCAAACAAGCTTATAATTATTCAAATTTCTCTTGTATTGAGAGTGAACGACAAGCTCTTCTTCAATTCAGAGATGGGTTGACAGATGAATCAAATCGTCTGCCATCTTGGATAGGAGAGAACTGTTGTTCATGGGAAGGCATTGGTTACCATCAAACCACTAACCGTCTGGTGAAACTTGATCTACACAATGCGAGCCCGTTACGTTCAAATAATATATTTATTTACTGCAAAAATTGCTTGGGAGGCCAATTAAGTCCATTTTTGGTCAATTTAACCAATTTGCGACACCTGAATTGAAGCTGGAATAATTTTTCAGGAATCCAAGTTCCCACGTTCCTTGGATTGTTGAAAAACTTGAGATACTTAAATCTCGCAAATGCAGTGTTTGATGGTGAAATTCTAGGCCATCCAGGAAATCTCTCATGTTTACAGCATTTAGAACTTGGAGGTGTAACTCCATTCTTAATTTAAAAAAAAAATAGAGCTTAGAAAATCCGTAAAATATTCAATTTATTTGGTGATTTCTTGCAGGAAACTCCCATGTTAATTAAACTGCAAAAGAGAGGATCAAAACTTATTTATGTAGCAACGTAAATCAGTAAATAAGTCATCAATATTATGATTGCCAATGCGATACTTGTCGCCTTCCTGTTACAAGTCTCTTTCCAACGGGGAAAACCTACAGCATAAATGTCCAATTAATTCATAAATCAGAATTAACTTGTCATTGCAATTATAAGCCCCTCGTCTCAAATTCTGATTAGTTTCGTCCTATTTTTCAGAATCCCATTGGATAAACTCTATCATTCCCATCCATACAAAGTTGAAGTCACCATAATCCATTCCCGTTGAAGTCAAGATTAGCAATATCGTTAATTAGCCCCTTCAGCTTTGTTTAATCATAGCTTACCACTGTTGCTTTGTACATCTTAAGCAAATGCCTTTTACCATATCATAGTCAATTAAATCGTTAAGAGTAAAATTGATAGTGTATATATCATCGTCGTTGGATGCATGATATATAATAAAAATTAAAATTTTAAATTAAAATTTACATTACTTATCATTCATCCAAGGTTGGTTGACTGTCTGATGAGGGAAATTAACAATATAATCCACGAAACAGAAAAGCTAGCACTTATATACATAAAAAAAATGAAACAGTAGAAGTTGTTTTGGTGGGGAGGGGTGTTGGGTGGGGGGGGGAGGGAGTGTTTAAGAAAGTTAGAAAAAAAGGGAAAAGAGTAAACATATCTAACAAATAAACATAAATTGGAAGAAAGTAAAGGTCAGTTTCTGTTTTAACAAGAACAGTTAAAATTTTGTTCACGCCCTTTAATGCCACTGAAGGAAGTAAGACAAGAGCAGCTTTGGTAAGAGAAAAAAATAAAAGGGCTAAATGGATGAAATCAAAGATTGGAGATTAAGGATACTTTAGATTAAAAAAAAAAGTTAAACTACTAAATGAACTACTTGCAAAACTTTTTTTTCCCTTCCAAATTAATTGATTTGTCATTCATGGTATTGAAATAGTTAAAAATTAAAAATATAGTGAATAACTATATTTTTCAATTGGTTTTGTGATTTTTTGTCAAGCATTTTTATAGTAAAGAATCTTTTGCACATTAATAATGGATACTATCAAGATTGGATGCATGATAACCGATAAGAATTTAAATTTAAAATCTAAGTTTTGCAAATGCAACAATCATTAAACTCCATTATCCTCTATATTATCAGTTTATAAAAGATTAATCGTAATTAATTTAAATTACAAATGACAGCGTTGAATTCGTGTGATAATGTGAATCAGCAAATGAATTTTACAACCAGCTGCTGAGGAATGAACATTTCCATTAGTTGAGTGCAGAATAAATCTCCAAGGAGATTTTTTTCCAGAAGAATATCTTGATTTTCCACGGCGGATCGGGACTTCCATTGGCCAGTGGACTTGCAGTCGTCAGATGCAACAGACTGTCAAGTTTTCTACGCAAATTAATCATGTTTGTTTACTAGTCTTCTTATTTAAATTTCATTTCATCTAAATCTATATCAGCAGATTGAATGACTAGACTCTTAAAGATAGGAAAATGTTGTAGTAACTATCGTTATGGTAACTAAATAGTTTTTACCTGATATAACAGGGTATTATACTTTTAGTGACCATTTGATTACCTGTTGGACCTATCCACCTAAATAGGATAATGCCTGAAAATAAGGAAGTAAGTTTCTCATCCAAAATAGTAAGTTAACCGTAATAATTAGTAACTTTTGTGTCTCAAAAAGTAAATTGGAATAAATATAAAACTTACTATTTTATATCCCAAACATACTTTTGAGAGAGTAAGTTTAGTTCAAGTAATAGTAAGTTTTTATACATAAATAGTAATTCTTACTTATAACATATTAAATTTGATTAATGACCAAAACTTACTAATTTATGGCACAAATGTACTATTTGGCTTAAAAAACTTGTAACAAACCAATACTAGGAAGTTTATTTGAAATAACAATAAAATGTTTTATTAATGATTAAATCTTAGTACCTTAGTTAGTAAGTACTCATAATATACTTGTATAATACATGATTATATGTATAATTTAATTTTTTTTGTATTTATATATTTTAAAATACTATGAAAAATATTTGGACCTTTCACATAACCTTATAAAATAATAAAATTTTGTCGTATTATAATTTTAAATAATTTTTGAAAAGTTTAAAAGTTTGGATAATAATAACAACACATCTTCCTAGTTATATATGGAATATCACTTATCTATGTAATTTCTATAATTTAAAACCTATTAATATAATAAGATGACAAAGTTTTAATATATTTATTGTCTGGGACACAAGAAATAATAAGAATTAAACTTGTATTAATATAGACCTAACAAAATGAGAGAAATAGTGTAACAATTAACAGAACAATAAAAATAACAGAATTAGTATAACAAAATTAGTATAATCTGGAATTTTTTTCTCTGGAGATTGTTCACGAATATAAGATCCAACCACTAAACAAAAATCATATGCATATATAATCTATTGTATAATTTAAATTAAATTTAGTTCATGTACAAAATGATCCTAAAATAATTAGCACACTACAATACCATATTACTTTTAACAAAAAATTTTTTTTTTTTTTGCCAAAAGTCTCCAATATCCATGACATATGTATGAGAGATATTTTACCATATTTTTATATCTTTTTTTCCCCATATTTGTATCTCATGTCTAATCATTGATGTTAATTTGAGGAAGAATATTTTGTATAATAAAATCATTTTGAATTTAATTAACAAGTTGAGATTTTTTTAAAAATAAAAGTGAAATATTTTGGGAACTTATTTTTTGTTTTCCCAAAATTAAAAGATTGCTATTTTTTACAAATTGTTGCCATTAACATTTCATTTTCTAGACTAATTTTTATCAATGTAAAATTAGTTTAGTTAACAATAATTGAAGTTCTGTTGGTCCGAGGATTAGCATGCTATTGTTGTTATTTTACATGTAAATATATAACCTAAGTAATAAAATAAACAATAGCTACTTAAAAAAAGGAAATAGGTGCTCAATTGATTGCATTCAAACTATGAATTCTGTTAATGAATAATTGCTAATTTATAATTTTATTTACAAGGAATCAATATGCATCATATATTGACCAGGACTAAATTACTGATTACTTAACAAATTATATCTAAACACATGATGTGATGTATATTGCATTTGGTCACCTTTATACTCATACCATTTTCTTTTCTTCCTATTTATATTTTAAAAGTGCAAAATTCTCTTGATTATATTAGTGAAAATGCATAAAATGTTTTACAAAATTATTTCAATTTATTTACAAAATATTAGTACTTTTAGTAGAAACAATGCATTGTAGGAATGGTTTACTAATTTTTTAGTAAACATAACTACTGCATTAAAAAGTTAAAAAAAACTTGATTTTATTATGCTTTAATTAGGAGTGCTTTTGAAGAAAAGAATTAGGGGATTAATTTCTCTGATTTAAGAATTTTTAGAGATTGTAATTATCAAAAGAAAAAGAATTTTTAGAGATTGTAACTCTCTTATTATTTGATTTAATAAATTTGATATTTGTGCAAGTTTTCATGTCCTTTTATTTTCAGCAACGAAATTTGTGCTTACAGTTAGATACAAATATGGTAAAATATCCCTCATATGTATGTCATGGATATTTGAGACTTTGAGTAAAAAAATTTTTTGTTGTTCCGTTTGGATTGGCTATTTTTTTAAAAACAATTTTTTCAAATACAATGTTATGGTAATATACAATAACTCAAAAAACATCTTATCCATACAACATATCAAAATTTTCAAAAAATTTTTATAGTAAAAGTTTTTCATATACACTGCTACAGTAAAATTTTTCAAAAACACCTCTAAAAACAGTTAATTGAAACGGATTAATATTATAGTGCGCTAATTATTTTAGAACCGTTTTATACGTGAACTGAATTTAATTTAAATTATACAATAGATTATATGTGCAAGTGATTTTCATTTAATTGTTGGATCTTTTTTTTTATGAACAATCTCCCAAGGAAAAAAGTCCAGATCATACTGATTTTCTTATATTAACTGTTATACTAATTTTGTCATTTTTATTGTTATACTATTTCTCATTTTGTTTGTGCTTTTTTTTTTTTTTTTAAACCCCTGGTTTTATTGATGTAAAGCGGTAGAAGTACATGAAAGGCGCTTGCGCTTACACATGTGTTTGCACGATTCTTATCCTAGCAGACTAGGCGGCTAACTCTGGGCACCCGACGAAGATAAGGGTATTGGCATGCATCCAACTTGGTGAGCCCCCGAACGTGCGTTGGGAGGGTGGCGGAACCGTAGGTCTCCGACTGGCGTGTGGTTGCTGCCCGCTTAGCAAGTGCATCTGCTACTGAGTTTGTCTCCCTGTAGCTGTGCTCTAGTATGAAATCCGCTTGGGCCAATAGGTGGTGTATACGGCAAATGTGAGTATCTAGCTTCCAAGGCGTAGAGGCACCTCGCAGCACCACCTTAAGAAGCTGTTCCGCATCCATGTGCACAATCACTCTAACCAGGCCGAGGGAGAGGTAAAATTGGAGTCCTTCCAGGAGGGCCCTGGTTTCCACTTCCATATTCGTGCAGTAACCGTAGTAGGTGGAGAATGCGCCCTGTACCTGGCCATGATGATCTCTGACTATGCCACCCCCACCCGAGTGCCCAGGGTTTCCAAGAGATGATCCGTCAACATTCAATTTGCTGTAGGGGAATGAGGGTAAGGACCAAACCAAGGAAATCCATTTTAGCGGCGGCGGCCGTACAGGAGACGGAAGTAACCCCAACCGGCTCCAGGCATCGTCCTCTGAATTTGGCAAGGCCAGGGGGTGGGCCTCTCTAATACCGCTGAGGAGGCAGACAACTTGGCGGCAAATATGGGTCGGCCGTACTGTTATACTGTTGAAAATCGCCTGATTCCTGGCCTTCCAGAGTTCCCAACAAATCAGGATTGGTAGGAGATGGGATAGGACTGCCCTCAGTGAGGTCCCCGAAGCATGGATCCACCACCCTTGCAACTTTTCCAGAAGTGAGTCCGCCACACTCCTGAGTCCTAGTGCGCACTCAAAATGATCCCAAACCTGTTTAGCGGTGCGGCAGTGGACAAAACAGTGTTGTAGGGTCTCTGAATTTAAGCAAAAGAAGCATTTGGAAGGCAGATGAAGACCAAATTGCTGTAGTTTATCCGGAAAGGGAAGCCAGCCGTTGAGGAGTCTCCACATGAAGACCGAGACCTTGAGGGGGATACGTCGATCCCAGATTAATTTTCGCGAGATCAAATTGTTGGAAGGCGTTCGAAGCATTTTCAGAGCCGAGTGCACCCCGAACCTACCATCTGTGGTAGGTGTCCAGACCCACTTGTCTCGCCCCTCAGAGAGCTGAATTTGTGATCCAAGAATTCGAGTTTGCTCGTCACCTATCAGCGCTTCGCGCACCTGGGCTAGGTGCCATGTTGTTCCATCGAAAAGGTCCCCAACTTTGACGTTAGGCAACGGGATGGGTCCCTTCCCTTCTGTGATGGGGCCTGTCTCTAACCAGTTGTCAAACCAGAATGACGCGGTACCCTCTCGGAGAAGCAATTGCATGTTGTCCTCCATGAGGTCTCGACAGGCGACCAGCCGTCTCTATATTCGCGAGCTTGTGGGTCTCAGTGGAGCCTCAGTGATGTGACGGGTACCTGGTGCGTATTTGGCAAGCATGAAACGGGCCCAGAGGGAAGATCCGGACCGCAGTTTCCACCACATCTTGCACCCAAAGGCACGCAATACATCCTCCGAAAGCCCACATTTTGTTTGGGCTTTAACTCTTATTAATTCTTGTGTCCCAGATGTAAATTTTTTAAAACTTTATCATCTTATTATATTCATAGGTGTTAAATTATAAAAATTGTGACATACAAACAAGTGATATTCTATATTTAACTAGGAAGATTTGTTGTTATTGTTATCCAAACTTTTAAACTTTTCAAAAATCGAAAATTGAAAATGATTAAAAACTTATAATATGACAAAATTTTATTATATATTTTACAAGGTTATCTAAAAAATGAAACTACTTTTCATAGTATTTTAAAATATATAAATACAAAAAAATTTTAAATTATACATATAATCATTTATTATACAAGTATATTACGAGTACTTAATAACTAAGGTACTAAGTTTTAATCATTAATAAAACATTTTATCATTATTTCAAATAAACTTCCTAATACTAGTTTGAGATAAGTTTTTAATGTAAAATTGTACATGTATTCCAAAAATCAGTAAGTTTTGATCATTAATCAAATTTACCATGTTATTAGTAAAAATTACTATTATGTATAAAAACTTATTGTTAGTTGAACTAAACTTACTCTCTAAAAAGTAAGTTTGGGATATAAAGTAATAATTTATTTATTTAAAAAGTAAGTTTAATATTTATTCCAATTTACCTTTTGAGGTATAAAAATTACTAATCTATTAATGTTAACTTACTATTTTAGATGGGAAACTTACTTCCATATTTTTAGGTGATATCCTATTTAGGTGGATAGGTCCAATAAATAATTAAATGGTCGCTAAAAGTGCAACAATATGTTATATTAGGTAAAAACTATTTCGTTACCATAACTATTGTTACTAAAGCATTGTCTTATCAGCTCAAGTCAAGATTAGCTTGTCTATCTAGCCTACTCCATTTTTAATTTCATGCTAGTCTTCGGACTCCCATAATCTATCTTTCCAGCTCCTATCACCCATCTGTGATTATATTTCCAATTCAATCTTTTTTCGATCGTTTGTGGGTCCCAATCAAATAATGCCTCACCAACTCCATGGTCCATACCCATTAAAAAAGAATATCGTTAGCTAGCCTCTTGAGGTTGTTTAATCACAAGAAAAGTTAAAAGGTTCTTTTGCATCTTATTGAGATAATTTTGTGTGCGTGACCCTAAACCCTAAACCCTAAACCCTAAAAAGATCGTTAGCTAGCCTCTTGAGGTTGTTTAATCACAAGAAAAGTAAAAAGGTTCTTTTGCATCTTATTGAGGTAAACTGGTGGAATTACCTTAGATTCTGTGTGCGTGTGTTTCTTTGCGCTGTTGAAAGAAAAAGGAAAACAGGAGAGGAATGTCAGTGTGAGTATGGGTTCTTAGTCAAGGCTCTTAAGCTTCCTGCGGTCCCTTTCCCCCAACTCCTTGTTCCCACATCAGTTATGAGAGGTGTGTGTGTGTAGGATTTAAGGTCCGTGAGTTTACCCAGAAGTTAACAATTGCTTTTTGGGTAAACTGGTGGAATTACCTTAGATTCTGTGTGCGTGTGTTTCTTTGCGCTGTTGAAAGATAATTTTGTGGAAAAAGTACTGTAACACTTTTTTGATATGATGTATGTGAGATAAAAAGGTGATTGAAAAATATGTTGATGATACAAACAAATCAGTGTGTGTAAATAAGGTATAAATAAAGTGTAATTTTTTACAATCCAAACACGTATTGTAGATAGTTAAATACTTGATCATTTACTGGCTCAACTTTTCCACCAAGACTTCCGGTCATCACATAGTTTCTTCAAACACAGAACGGTGAAAGTGATGCTTTTAAACTTGTATAAATGAACTGCTTCTTTGAGCATACTTTATCATATAGTTCACTATCAAAAGCAATCCAATGGAGCATCATCTTCTTGGCACTTCTTTGTCTTTACTACTAGTAATGTTCTTATTCAGTTCTATTCTCGTCACCAGCCATTTTCCGTTTGGCCGCAGCAAACAAGCTTATACTCATTCAAATGTCTCCTGTATCGAGAGTGAACGACAAGCTTTTCTTCAATTCAGAAATGGGTTGATAGATGAATCGAATCATCTGTCATCTTGGATAGGAGAGGACTGCTGTTCATGGGAAGGTATTGGTTGTCACAAAAACACTGGTCATGTGGTGAAACTTGATCTACAAAATGCGAAGCCGTTACACTCAAATAATGTATTTACTTATTGCAAATATTGCTTGGGAGGCCAATTAAGTCCATTTTTGGTCAATTTGACCAATTTGCGATACCTGGACTTGAGCAAGAATAATTTTTCAGGAATCCAAGTTCCCACATTCCTTGGATTGTTGAAAAATTTGAGATACTTAAATCTTGCAAATGCAGTGTTTGACGGTGAAATTCCCCGCCATCTAGGAAATCTCTCATGTTTACGGCATTTAGAACTTGGAGGTGTAACTCCCTCCTTAACATGGAATCGATTGACAACGAAGGATCTCGACTGGATTGTTGGGCTTTCTTCTTTAGAAGGCCTAATCCTGTCTGAGGTGAATCTCGGTGCCGCTAAAGATGGTTTACAGACAATTAACATGTTTCCTTCACTAACAAGCTTCGAATTGTCTGGTTGTGGACTTTTCATCAATCCTCATCTTTCACAGGTCAATTTCACATCTCTTTCTTCCCATGAACTCGGTGAAAGTAATTTCAACAACTACACGATCCCTCCTTGGCTCCATAATCTTACTGGTCTCCATAATCTTGGTCTTAGCTCTAATCATCTTTCCGATCCAATTCATGGCCTATCCGAACAAATGACCTCTCTAGTTTATCTCGATCTAGGGGAAAACCGCTTTGATGCATCAACGTTGATGTCACTTTGCAATGTGAGCAGTCTTAATTATTTGGATCTGAGTTTTAATGATATGCAAGGGTCGATACCGAGTGAAATAGGCCAACTTTCGAAGTTGCAAGTATTGGATATTTCTTCCAACTCATTAACTGGTGTATTATCTGAAGAGCATTTTGCAAAACTCGGAGAGCTAAAGTCATTGAACCTATCTGAAAACTTATTCACTCTGAATGTGAGCTCCTGGTGGGTTCCTCCTTTTCAACTCCGAGAAATTATGATGTCATCCATCAAAGTAGGCCCCCTATTTCCAGTTTGGCTTCGAACGCAAAAGGAGGTTCAAAGTTTAGAGATGCAGAATGCAGGCATTTCTGATAGCATACCCAACTGGTTTGGAGTGCTTTGTTATGAAATTTATATTGTAGATTTCTCCAACAACAACCTAACTTGGAATCCGTTGGAGTTCAAACAAATGAAGAAGAGTCCTCCGATGGTAATTCTCCAAGCATAGTTCTAAAGTCCAACAAATTGGATGGATCTCTCAAATCGTTTCCGTCTTATATTTATGAATTATATCTTTCACAAAATTTTCTTACCGGACATATTCCATTGCCTGATGTTGGTCAAACTGTTGCATCTACTCGTTTTCTCTTACTCTGTGATAATCATTTCACAAGTAGTATCTCGGAAGACTTGTGCAAGTTGGAAAATTTAAATTATTTGGATCTGTCCAACAATTTTCTATCCGGAAGAGTTCCTCTGTGTTTGGGAAATTTGCCAGACCTGCGGGCCCTAAACTTGGCAAATAATAGTCTATGCGGTCAAATTCCGAGTTCACTGGGCAACTTGGGGCAACTTTGGATTCTGCATTTGAATCGAAATAAATTCGTTGGGAAGCTCTCATCCTCAATGCAGCGCCTGATAAATTTACAAATTCTTGATCTCGGTGACAATGGACTAACAGATATTATACCAACATGGATTGGGGAAAGGTTATCAAATTTAAAGTTTCTAAGATTTCAGTCAAATAACTTCCATGGAGTCATTTCTGATGAGCTCTGCCTACTCTCAAGTCTTCATGCTGAACCTAGCGCATAATAATTTAACAGGATCTATTCCTCATTGTTTTATCAACTTCTCAATGATGGTATCAAGTGAACCAGGAACTGACCTATCAATGAAT
Source organism: Coffea eugenioides (assembly GCF_003713205.1). NCBI lineage: Eukaryota > Viridiplantae > Streptophyta > Magnoliopsida > Gentianales > Rubiaceae > Coffea > Coffea eugenioides. The sequence goes on from NC_040045.1 coordinate 5,153,970, forward strand.
GAACTCTTCGGTGCAATCCCTGAAAGCTTATCTGCTTTAAACTAGTTGAACTTCCTGAATTTGTCACACAATAAGCTATCAGGGCCAATACCATCAGTGAATCAAATTCAGACCTGAACCGATCCATCTATCTATGAAGGAAACATTGGACTCTGTGGCAAGCCACTCCCAAATGACTGCCTGGAACATAAATTGCCTATGGAAAATGGGCATATTCATGATGATATAGGCCACGCGAGTCTAATTGGTCTTGGTTTTATGCTGGTATAGAACCGGGTTATGCTGTCGGGCTATTGGGAGTTTTGGGAATACTTCAGTTCAACAAGTCATGGCGCTATGCATACTTCAGGTTTCTGGAAAATGTCTATGACAAAATTTGCGTAATGATTGCATTGAAGGCTAATCAGCTGAGGAGGAATTTCCATTAAGTAATACCCTGTAAAAGCACATTTATTCTGTTTTTCATATCACACAGTAGCATACTCTCCTTGAGAATTTGCAAAACTATGGTAATTTGTAATAAAGATTTGTTTTATGCGTCCCAACTTGACCGATTCTTATTCAATAAGAAAATGATAGCTTACTAGTTTTCTTTCTTTTTTTTTTTCAAGACAAAGAAGCTCAATAAGTTATATCAACAAAGGAATAACGCACCAAAAGCAGTAGATGATTCTAGCATCAAATCAGTATCTCGCAAAGGAAATTTTCCCAATAAACTATTACGTGATTGAAGACCAGAAATTTCCATTCCTTAACTTTTGAAACTTTTTATCTTAAAAACTAGGTATCAAAACCTTAGTTGCTTTCTCTAGATTCTCTCTTTCTATTGGCAATTATTTTTACTCTCTCAAAAGTTTGATTTCTAATAATTCTCCTCTATTCTTCATATTTACATTGCATTTTCCTATGTTTCTTTGCATTCCATACTATGAGAATCTTATTGATTTTTATTTACAACCGATTATAAGGATGATAGGATGTGAAATAATTATTTTTCTGTTTGCATTAGAATGCATTAAATATTTTATATCGAGCAATTTATAGGTTGTTTATCTTGCTTACTGATCTAATTTTTGCGTCAATAGATTTAAACACTTTAGAAGAATTCTATACTTGTTTATGCTAATAATTGATTTAGTTGTTTAATTTCTAATATACATTCTAGCTTTTCTGCCAACAACTCTTATGAATTACCCACTAATGATTTTCAGGTATTACATTAATTCTACCCACCTAAGTTTCACTCTCGAAACTTAATTTGACCAGATTAGCATAAAAACAAACTGCCCTTCCAATTATATCACTTTACACGAACAAGTATTAATTAAACTACTAATATTTAGGGCACACACCAATGTGTGTACACCTAATAAAAAACATATTATTAAAATTTTGAGTAAATTTGTTGAAATCATTTTTAAAGGAATTGGTTTTATATTTTTGACAATGGGTATTGGAAAATTCATGAAAATAAGTGTACAAATAGATAGTTATTTAGCAGTAATCCATAACCATAATCGATAGTTGATTACATTGGGTAGCTAGCAAGGGTAGTTAAAAAATAATATAAAATGACAAAATTTTATTTATACCAAAAGCCCTCTCCCCCTTTATATATTTACAACAAAAGCTTTCTCTACCTTTACATAGAGCATAGATATTATTTACTCAAGGACAATTCATGTCCCCCCCTCCTCGCCTTTCCTTTCTCGCCTTTTTGGTCAATCGTCAACTCCTATTACTACTCATACTCTAACAAATATTAGGGAATGATCCAACTGGACCAATGGGGCTGGAGGAAGAAGATCTCACCTGTATATCAAAGAGGTTCACTAGACCAAAGAAGGGTTGCTTCATGTTCAAATCCGCTATTCTTTTTACAAGGCCATAGAAATTTCAAACACCTGATGCCCATTACGTTTCCCTTGCGCTAACATAAATCCAAACATCAACGAGTAATTCGACTTAATTAACCTTATTTTCATTTGAACTTTAGTTATTTCTAAAGTGATAATCATGTCTTACTGTTCATTAAAGTAATCTACTATCAATTAAAACTCCACTAGTAAATTCCGTGCTCTCATTTTCTGATTTGCCAGATTCTCAGTTGCACCCCGAATTTATTTCATACTACATGCCATCACAGTGGATCTAGAAATATTATAACATAACCACCTAGAAATTTCTTCAAGATATAATCCTTTTCAATAACATCACCCACTCATGATTTTCAATCTAGAATTACCTGTAGTTTTAAGATTCAAATCAAGTGATCATAAAGCCATGTGAGAAAAACTAATGAACATAAATTAAATTTCTAACTCATCGATTGCCATAAATGGTCCTATTAGAAACTAATTCTTGCAATCAATAATTCGTAGACATGCTATAAAAATGTGTCCTAGGCCTCCTGATCTTCTAAACAAACATGTAAGAGTAGAAGGGTTTCATGAACATCCTCCTAATGAGGAATGTTATATCAACGGATCCCAATCACGAATTAAAGATTCGCGAAAAAAGAGAGAAACTCTAAAAAACTGAGCAATTCCAATAAAGTTTGATAAAAGTTGATAAGAGAATGAGATATTACTTAGGTCCTATTTGGCAAATAACTCCCAATAAATATCTGGGTAAAACTTAGGCCTCGTTTGGTGAATGAGTTTTTTGGGTGTTTGTCTAAAATTTTACTGTAACTTACTGTAAAAATTGTAGGAAAAATTTTTAAAATGAAATTTTTTTTTTCTTTTTATTTCTTTTTCTTTTTCTTTTTCTTTCTTTCTTTCTTTGTTCTTTTCTTTCCTTTCTTCTTCATCTCCTTTCCCCGTCCCTACCACCTCTCTCTTCTCGTTGGAACAAGAATTTTTTTTGCTCTTTTCTATCTCCCCTCCCCTCTCCCTCCTTTCCCGGGTGTTTTCTAGTCGTGTGACCAGATCGAGCAAAGGGGTAAGGGAAGGGTGGTGGGGGAGGGAGAAGGGGGTGAGAGGTGGCGGGGAAGAGGTGAGGAGAGGGGCAGTGGAGAGGGAAAGGAAGAAGAGAGAGAAAAAAAAGATGTGGCCTTTGGTGCCGGTCGATCTTGGCCGGCGGCGAGGTGGTGGTGGGTTTAGGTGGAAAGAGAAAGGAAGAAGAAAATTTTTTGTGTGTTTTGGATATTTTGAAGTATGTAGTTTAAAAATTTTGAAGAGTTTTGTGAGATTACTATAGTTAAAGTTGTTAAAAAATTGGTAGGAAACAAACTTAACCAAAAATTTGTTTGCCAAACAGGCCATTAGTTCTAGGAATGCTTTGAAAATCCTTGTTAGAGGGATAGTGAAATCTTGTTATCCATTCATATCTAAGGTCATGTTATTCAATAATGGTAATTGAGAAAATTTTTTTGCTCTTTTTTGATTGATTTTTATTCATAAATTCAAGTTATTATTCAAATTATAGTAATTTATTATTGAATTTGGATTATTTATGTTGAATTTGGCTAGGTATTAAGTTAATTGAAGATGCATAAAAGTTTCATAAATAAGGCAACCTGTTTAGACTTTGTTTTCGATGATGTGTCGATTATGTTTGTGAACTTTAATGACACAAAGGGTATTCCCAGGTACAATTTATGAACGCCTGGATAATCAAACCAATTGTCCCAGCTCCGGAAGAGGAAACTGGTATCATTTGTATGCAGAAACTGACAAGATGGGTTGACAGGTGTTGAGCGTGTGTAATAATAATTACTAAAAAGTCCTAATTACCACCACAATTAATTATAGAACAAATCCAAGTACTGGAGCAGGGACCCTAGATGTGCAATAGGTTACTTGATTCACCCTACTCCTAAAGAGTTTGTTTGATCCGATACACCAGAATTGTCTATAAAAGTATTAAATTTGCATACAATGGCAAGTAGGGTCGATTCCACAGGGAACGGATAAGAGGTTGTTTCTTTCCAAATCAATAGAACAAAATTGGGGGATATCTAAGGGAATAAAGATGGAAATAAAATAAACAAAATTCAAAAACTAACTCAACAAGTACAATTTACTAAAAATAACAATTAATAAAATTCTATCCAAAGGATCAACTCTTCAGACACGGTCCAATTAACTGATCATCGATGCAAAGATATTTCATTCATTCGTCACTAGGTTGGTTATAGCCACCAACAAGTTTTGACAGTCAATTCTTCCTTACTTTTTCGACAGCCAAGGTACGACTGTTTACTGCTTCTCTAACCAGAAAATAACATTAGGTACGACCGTAGGAATTTAATTATCCAGTTGCATTAAAGTTAGAAGAACCCAACCCTAACCAATAAACACGCTAAGAGGGTTTATTTAAACTAAATCTTACGTTTCCCCAACACAAAGCCAATTATGATGGTTGTCACTAGTTGTCAACTAAACGAACAATTACGGATTCAATTTAGCTAACGTGACAGTAGACTATTAAATTAAATTAAATATCCGGCCGTTGATACTCAATTAATAAAATAACCATGAACAATTAATCCAGGAAACGCACGAATAGTAACAAATTGGAAGAAATAGTGAAAGTTCGATTATATCTCACAAATGTTATTGACCGCGCCTTCGCGTTAACCCTTGGATAGAGGAGAAATTTAGCCGTTCCTCATCATAACGATCTTGCGTGGTTTAATTAATTCAATCCACACAATTGTCAAAGAATTGAGAAAGATGAATTAACAACAGAACAAATGAAAAGTCCTGCTTTTATTTGTGGGTTTCGTGTTCGTTCTGGAGCCACGAAGGGAAAAGCAAAAGTCTAGCCAAAATCATACAAAATCTAAAAGAAAGCCGAGATAAAATCGTCTGACAAGGAAAACTAAAAGCTAAACTATATATCACACATGATTCTGGCTTTGTTTCTATTGGCCGCCGAAAAGAAAGAAAACGTCTCCAAAACCAAAAGTAAAAACTAATCTCTTTTTATCACGTGAATCTGGCTTTCCTCTTTTTATATCTTCCAAGTAGCACCGCCAGCAGAAGGAAAAATGTCCAAGGGCAAAGCTTTCTCTAGGAGTTCTAATCCTTTGCAACTCCGCGGCCCATGTGAATCTGATTTCCTAATTGCCAACTCCTTTTATCAATCCTGCGGGGTTCGTCTTTGGGGTGTATCTCTTCAGTTTTTGGCGTGGGCACACCATGAAATAAATAGTCTTCTGGAAATTTGCCTCAAGATATCATTTTTAACACCAACCATCTACAATTTATACAAAATATGAAATACGAGCAAAATCTCAATACTTAGAGCAGTAAGTAGCCAAAATTAGGACATAATAACAGTGTAAAATGTGCCCAATAATTGCTCTATCAAATCCCCCCACACCTAGGCAATACTTGCCCTCAAGCATTTCGAAACTCAGAAGCACAATCAAGATAGCAGCGGTTTCATAGTCACCTACACTAACACAAACATCTCGCATTCCTGACAATGTCGCCAAAATTAGAATACACCGGACGAGTAGTAATCCAAAGAATATGAGCAGTAGTACTCGTCACTTCCAAGAAAATGTATAGATATTAGGGACGCTCAAATCAACACCACGGAATGACATTACCATAGGTTTGCACATTTATCACATCTCCACCACTCAACAGTGAACTCAATACAAAAGTCAAAGGGACTTTAATAGGGTTGTAATGGGGCTTAGGTAAAAAGCGGGATAAGAAGGTAAAAAATAAGGCGTAATGTGTCAAGAGAATGTCCGATATCCACTACATAACCTCAACACTTTACTGGAGCAATTCCACGAACAAGGCATTTCCATTTGCTATACCCATTGTGCAAGTGTCGAATTTTTTTTTTTTTTTGAAAAAGGGGAAACGTATTGCAAGGCGTGGGCACGCCCTGTAAGCCAGAGTGTTCTGTTCACCATCTTATTGACAATTTCTCCCATTTTTTTTCTTCTTGCGATCTTAGATGCACAGAAACAGCACCATACAGCATCTATTCTGACAACACTTGGACTCTAGATTTATTTTTCTTGCACAAACAATGAAATTCAGACATCTCTTAACGACACAAGATTGAACAAGAAAGTTTAAAAAGATTCTGGGTTATCAAACAAGGCAACAATCAAAAGAGAAGGCTAAAAGCTCAAATTGGTTCACTATTGGGAAACAAGATGAAGGCATGGTTTGTAGAAAGCTAAAGAAGGTTAAATCCTAAATGCCCTTATCATTTCAAATGCATTTAGTTCAACAAAATGTGGTCTCGACATGTATGAAATAGTAAGTTCTAGAATACCAACACCATGTGTGATACCCACTCAACAACACAAACGAAGCAAACAAAAATAATGTGCTCGTGCATGGCTCAAAAACTCCCAAAAGTTTCAAGAATGGGTCAAGTCCAGCATATCCACATTTAGCGATATTGCCAAGGAAAAGCAAAATGCACAGCTAGCATATATGACCACATACACGTGCACCTTGATTGTATAATCCATCATAGTAAAATGCTCTAGCAAAAAGTGAACCAACTACACATTTTTTCTTTACTTTTTCGTTTTCTGATTGTTTCATTTTTCCTCTTTTTTTGCCCTTTTTTTTGTTTTTTACGAACGAAAAGAAATAATAGAAGCAAAAAGAAATAATAGAAATCACCCTCTCACACCTAAAATCTACATTGTCCTCAATGTAGTAAAGACAAAATAAACTGTAAGGTTAAAGGGGCGAACTTCCCTGACTGTCGAGAGGGTGTAGCTAGACACTAAAGGGGAGGAGGATGAGATTGCTAGAATCCAATATGAGCAAAAAAAGCTGCCTGATTTTCCGCCTGAATACGGGCAAAAACCTGCAACGCTGCAAGACAGTCATCGAGGCCCTCAACTCGCTCTCCTAGCTGATGGACAGAATCTTGGAGCGAACGGTATTGGGCATCCCAAGCAGGGGGAGTATGATAGAAGGATGGACCTGCCTGATCAGTGTAGGGCGGTGAATGTGGCGGCCCCACCTCCCCCTAAGGCGAACCAGAGGGTTCGGCGAGTCGCCTGCCCAACTCTCGCCGGGACTCACTCACTCAATCATCTAACATCATCAAATATAATTCGTAAATAAACTTTACTTCTCGCATAAGCCAAGTACTTAAACAAACCGTACCATTCAACTTACTCTGTCCAAAAGTACAATTTCAAGCATCAAAGAAAATGTCTAACTTAAAATACTTAAATTCAACTTAATTTACAATTTAAAATTTCAAATAATCCATCAATCAAGGGCAAAGGGTACTTATTCTTAATAGTCACCTCATTCAAACCTCGATAGTTAATGCATAATCTCAAACTCCCGTCCTTTTTCTTTACAAATAAAACTGGAGCTCCCCACGGTAAGTCACTTTCCTTAATAAAACCTCTTTCTAGTAGGTCCTGCAACTGGATCTTTAGTTCTTTCAACTCCGCAGGAGCCATTCTATAAGGAGTTTTTGAAATTGGGGCTACTCCTGGAACCAAATCAATCTTAAACTCTATCTCCCTTTCAGGTGGCAAAGATGTTAATTCTTCCGGGAAGACATCGAGAAAATCTCGCACGATTGGCACATCTTCTAATTTCACTTGATCACTAGGGGCGTTAATTAAGAAAGCTAAGAAACCCTGGGCTCCCTTGTGAAGCATTTTCCTAGCTCGAATCCCTGAAATCAAAGCAGACGAAGCTAATCTACCCTTTACATCTAGCTTGAGAGTTGCCTCACTTGGGATGCAAAATTCCATCACTTTAGCCCTACAATCTAGTTTAGCATGGTGGTAAGACAAAAAGTCCATTCCTATAATCACATCATATCCCTAAAGGTCCAAACTCACCAAGTCAACTAGCATTTTTCGCTCCCCAACCCAAAATTCACACTCCTTATACACCAAACTAGTGAGTATGCTTTTATTACCCGTAGGAGTCCTAACTTCCAAATCATAGGGTAATCGTACAGGCTTTACATCAATTTCACACATAAAAGCAGGATTAACAAACGAATGAGTTGCACCAGGATCAATTAAAACCTTAGCTAATCGATGAAAGATTGGAAGTGTACCTTCGACTACCTCCGAAGGGTCAGGTACAGGTTGACTATCTAGGGCATAAACCCTGGCCGGGACCTTTGGCCGACTCCCTCCAGAAGCAGTTTGCCTAGAACTTGTGGCACCTCCTTGGCTTCCCCCATTCTCGGAAATCTTAGGACAATTAGCAATTTGGTACTCAGCACTCCCACACCTGAGGCACTTGCCCTCCATTCTCCAGCACTCATTTGCGGTATGATTGACTTTTCCACAGTAACCACAGGTTATCTGAGGGGTTGACACTTGTACACCTTGTGGAGCACTCCTAGGGGGTCCCCTTCCACTTTGACCTCCTCTCACTCCAGATCCTCTCGCCACAGAGCCTCTAGTTCCAGCACCCCTTGCTAAAGCACCTCTTGATGCACTAGGGATATTCACTACCCCAGTTCCTCTACCCATCTTAGGCGGTGGGGCACTTGTAGAAATTGGGTCCCTGCTACCACTAGGGGCATTCCTTTTCCTAGCAAAGAATGACTTAGATTGGGCTCTAGCCGTCTCAAACCTCTGAGCTTTCTCTACGGCATCACTATACGTGTTAATTTGAGCAGTTGCTAGCCCCTCTTGAATCTCCACATTGTGCCCTTGCACAAATCTCCTAATGCGTCTCTGCTCAGTGGCTATCAGGTCAGGGGCATATCGGGCTAATTTAGTGAAGTGGGTCTCATACTCTGCTACACTCATGGCCCCTTGTTTGCACTTAATAAAGTCGTCCTCCCTTTTCTCTTGGACTAGAGGTGGAAGGAATTTGGCATTAAACTCACGGGTGAAGTTTGCCCAAGTACTAGGGGTACGGTCTCTATTCCACTTATCCTTAATCAAATTCCACCAAGACTGTGCAGCTCCCTCAAATTGAAATGACGCAAAAGTCACCTTCCGCGTCTCAGTGTAATCCAATGTGGCAAAAATATCAGATATTCTCTCTCACCATCCCTCAGCTATTTCAGGCTCTGCCCCACCTTGAAACTTAGGCAGCCCAGACTTTAGGAACCTCTCCAAGGCCCTATCTTCAGTATCTAACTGCCCACCAGGTTGTTGATGCACTGGTCCAGGACCTTGACGGTCCGTCAAACGTTCTAGCACTTCGGTTATCCTATTAATAGCGGTGGCCATTTGATCTCCGCCCCCGCCCTCGGGTCCCCGATTTTGGTTCACTTCCGATGCTCTATCGCCCCCTTGATCACGAAGGGGTTCAGCCCGTCTCCCTCGACCTCGGCCTCGATTTCGGCCTCGGCCTCTACCACGGGGATCCATACCTAGTTATGCCTAATGCAAGACAAGAAGTAAGTATGCAGAAATTTAAGAAAGTCTAAAGAGCAACGCAGGAAAATTACGTAAAATTGAGAAATAAAGCAGAAAATTATGCCAAATGAAGATCAACTTGAGGGCGATAAAAATAACCACCACTAACACATATATTAACATTCGAAATTCCTACAATTAGCATTTCGTTGGGATTTTACAAAAATATAGCACAAAGGTGCTACAAGGTGCAACCAGTCATTCATAATCAAAAGAAGTGCAACACCACAAAAGCAAGCCATACAGTTACAAAAATACAATGGCCCAAGGTTAGCACCATTCCAACCAATGTTTACCGGTTACAAGTCAAAAGAGAGTTTAACTAAGCCTAGTCCTCAGCGGGACCATCAAATGGATTCCCCTCATCAGGATCCTCTTCTGGATCCTCCTCCGGGTCCTCCTCTGGATCCTCCTCAGTACTAGGAGCTACCTCTAAGATCTCGTCCATCACCTCATCCACTAGCATGGTAGCATCCGCTAGTATCCCAGAGGCTCGCTCACGAACCATGTCTCTCATCCTAGTCAAACTGTCCCTCGCTCTCTGCAGCTTCTCACGGTCTGCCTCAGCCCTATCTCTCACCTCTATCACCCGTCCAGTCAGCTCTGTTACCCTATTCTGCAGATGAGTCACCATGGCACCTAACTCATCCACGTCCTGAATCAGGGCCAGGTTGGAATTCACCAACTGGCGACGCTCATCGTCTATAGCCAGAACCACGCAGTTGGGGTAAGAGAAGGTCAACCTACAGTCACACCTAGGAACCCTGGTGGCGGGCGAGTACTGAACACGAGCTCCACCACCTTGAACTTGATAAAAAATAGGCCTAAGAGGCGGCGCGTGACCATTCGCATGCCCGTTACCATTAGCAGCATGTCCATTCCCGTTAGGGTTCTCCATACCTACAAAACAGCCAAAACTTTCAAAGTTAAACCTTAGCACCATTAATTTGATCAATTATCACTTAAAATATATCTAAGTATCTCATTCCTATTTCTAGGAATAAAATACCTAACAATTCTCCCAAATACGTTCTAACCTAATGATCTGATACCACCTGTGGCGACTCCACCTCCCCCTAAGACGAACCAGAGGGTTCGGCGAGTCGCCTGCCCAGCTCTCGCCGGGACTCACTCATTCAATCATCTAACATCATCAAATATAATTCATAAATAAACTTTACTTCTCGCATAAGCCAAGTACTTAAACAAACCGTACCATTCAACTTACTATGTCCAAAAGTACAATTTCAAGCATCAAAGAAAATGTCTAACTTAAAATACTTAAATTCAACTTAATTTACAATTTAAAATTCCTAATCCAGGGCACAGAAGCACCACAGGATTCACATTTTCCCAAAGACACAAAAGTCATCCAAAAGATACTAAAGTTTTCCTTAAGTACATATACAAAAGTGGGCATTCAAAATATAACATTTCTTTTCTAGTTCTCCAAGACTTCATGCAACTCAGAACCTGTCAAGGAAAACAAATTGGAAGGGATGAGCCAATAGCTCAGTGGTGCCTCGAAACATGCAATTCACATAGGGCAATTTAACAAGTACAAATGGACAAGTAAGCAATTAACAATTTAGGAAATCGAAGTAACATGACAAGAAAAGGATACGGGGCTCTCAGGAGCCAAAGTCCACGCGCTTGATCAGGAAATTTTTAGTAGTTGACACTCCGTCAACTTTCACTACCTAACCTCCATGTAGAATATTTCCTACTCTACTTGTCTCCTAGCAACGACTTCCCCCTTATTTTCGGGCCCGACTCCAACACGAATTTTGCAAGCACTTTTACCAAGACGGCAGAGAGGTACCTCCCACTCTAATAGAGCGTGGTACGTGCATCCGTTTGGTTTATTTAGTCGACGAGACCACGCTCCAATCGACATTGCAACACTTGTACTTATGATATTTCACGCAATCACATAGCATATAACATTTCATGATATCTCTAGCAAGTACTTTTAACAAGTAGTTCAACTAGCAGTTAAACACGATTCATGCAAGAGACACTCACCTCAAGTGAAGAGTCTAGAATTCCAAACTTTGATCGAGATTGTGCTCTTCACCAACTCCTAAAATCATACAAATATTTCACATAAATTTCCACTTTTGAGTTGGCGAATTTAACTCGAGTCAACTAGCATTTAATTTCACTCAAAAATCCCAAACTAGTATTAATCGTTTTCTCAAAGTGAAATCCACAAATTTCGAGTGAAATTAAATTTTGAGGTTTCTTTAAAACCAAAAACTTGCTAAATTCGTCAAATATTTCAATAACCAAGTTCTAGAGTCATATAAGCAATTAACACCACTTTGGTGTCACAGGTTGAGAAAAATCACATTTACCCATTTAGAGGTTTAACGAATATAATGTTGTGTTCAAAGGTAAGAGGTTTAACGACATATATATTGTGGTTCTTGATAAAATTGATTCTTCTAGCCTCAAATGTCTTAAAGCTTCAAATGAAGATCCTTGGTTGTGGCATAGGAGACTTTGTCATTTTAACATGGATTTACTAAAGAAAATTTTGAAAAAGGAGTTGGTTAGAGGCTTGCCAAAAATCTGTTTTGAAAAGGATAAAATTTGTGATGCATGTCAATTTGGAAAGCAAACAAAAGTTTCTTTTAAACCAAAAAAGTGTGTTTCAACTTCTAAACCTTTAGAACTCTTGCATCTTGACTTATTTGGTCCTACTCAAATCACTAGCTTGGGAGGTAAGAAATACTGCTTTGTGATTGTGGATGATTATTCTAGATATACTTGGGTGATATTTCTTGCTCATAAGGATGATGCCTTCAAGAATTTCACTTCATTGTTTGCTAAAGTGCAAAATCTGCTTGGCTTAAAAATTGTTAGGCTTAGAAGTGATAATGGAACGGAATTCAAGTATTGTGGTTTTCCAGATTTCTGTGATCATAATGGCATAACACATGAATTTTCAATTGCAAGAACTCCACAACAAAATGGTGTTGTAGAAAGGAAAAATAGGACACTACAAGAGGCTGCTAGAACTATGTTAAGTGAATGTAGCTTGTCAAAATACCTTTGGGCTGAAGCGGTAAACACTGCATGTTATGTGATGAACAGAATCATTTTGAGACCCATTTTGAATAAGACATCTTATGAACTGATTTTTGATAAAAAACCTACGGTTGGATATTTCAAAGTCTTTGGTTGTAAATGTTTTATTTTAAATTTAAAGAAACATCTTGGTAAGTTTGAGAAAAAATCTGATGAAGGAATATTTTTGGATTATTGTGAGAACAAAAGAGGATATAGAGTCTTTAATAGAAGGACTCTTGTGATAGAAGAAGCCATTCACATAACATTTGATGAAACTAATGATGATAATTCCAAAAGGTCGTGTGAGGATGATGATGTAGGTGTTCGTGAAGGAATGGAAAAGCTAAAAATTGGTGATGAAGGAATTTCTAAACCAGCAGCAATGGAAATGATGGATGAAGCTCATAATGATCAAGAAAAGGGTGATGAAGATGAGAATGATGATTCAGTCAAAGACCTTCCCAATGCTTGGAAATTTAGCCAAAATCATCCAAGAGAGCTTATAATTGGTGATCCATCCGAAAAGGTAAAGACTCGTTCGTCATCTAGAAAATTGATAGACAATTTTGCTTTAGTTTCTCTTTTGAACCCAAAAATATCAATGATGCTTTAAAGGATGATAACTGGATTTTGGCTATGCAAGAGGAACTTAATCAATTTGAGAGAAATAAGGTTTGGACACTTGTTGATAGACCTCAAAATCAACCTATCATTGGCACAAAGTGGATATTCAGAAATAAATTGGATGATAAAGGTGTTGTTGTAAGAAATAAAGCCAGATTAGTTGCTAAAGGATATGCACAAGAAGAAGGAATTGATTTTGATGAAACATTTGCTCCCGTAGCGAGATTAGAATCTATTAGAATGCTACTTGCTTTTGCTTGTTTCAAAGGTTTCAAATTGTTTCAAATAGATGTTAAAAGTGCCTTTTTTAAATGGTTTTATTGATCAAGAAGTATATGTGGATCAACCCCCCGGTTTTGAAAATACAAAATTTCCAGGTCATGTGTTTAAACTATCTAAAGCATTATATGGTTTAAAACAGGCTCCAAGAGCTTGGTATGAAAGGTTAAGTGGTTTCTTGATTGAAAATGGTTTCAAAAGAGGTATTGTGGACACCACACTTTTTACTAAGCAAGTGTTAAATGACCTTCTTATTGTGCAAATATATGTTGATGATATTATTTTTGGTGCTACTAATGAGTATCTATGCAAGGATTTTTCCACCACTATGCAAAGTGAATTTGAAATGAGTATGATGGGAGAATTAAATTTCTTCCTTGGACTTCAAATACATCAAGCCCTTGAGGGAATTTTTATAAATCAAGCAAAATATACCAAGGAATTGCTGAAAAAGTTTGGCATGGAGGACTTAAAGCAAGTTGGAACTCCTATGTGCACTTCTACAAAACTTGACAAAGATGAAGAAGGTAATCATGTGGATGAAAAGCACTATAGAGGTATGATCGGAAGCTTACTCTATTTAACCGCAAGCAGACCTGATATTATGTTTGCTGTTTGCTTGTGTGCTAGATTTCAATCTTGTCCAAAAGAATCACATTTAAATGCTGTTAAAAGAATTTTTAGGTATTTGAAAGGTACATTAGACTATGGTCTTTGGTATGCTAGATCTTGTGAATTTGCTTTATATGGATATTCGGATGCGAATTTTGGTGGTTGTCGTGTGGACAGAAAAAGTACTAGTGGAACTTGTCACTTTCTTGGTAATTGCTTAGTTTCTTGGTTTAGCAAAAAGCAAAATGCAATATCTCTGTCTACAACCGAAGCGGAATATATTGCCGCTAGTGCATGTTATGCTCAACTTTTATGGATGAAGCATACCTTGAATGATTTTGGATTGTTATATGACTGCATGCCTATATTCTGTGATAATACTAGTGCTATTAATTTGACCAAAAAATCCAATTCAACATTCTAGGACAAAGCATATAGATATAAAGCACCACTTTATTCGAGATCTTGTTCAAAAAGGTGAAATTTGTGTAAATTATGTTTGTTCTAAAGATCAATTTGCTGATATTTTTACCAAAGCTTTGCCATTAGATCAGTTCATTCATCTAAGATCAAAATTAGGAATAATCGAAAAATCATCTTAAAATTTCTCAAAGTCTTCGGACGTCCGAAAGAAGATGAACGGACGTCCGATAATGTTCTTCTGCTATTTTTTTCCAGAAAACACCTGTTCGGACGAAGCTGTCGGACACACGACTTCGTTCGGCCGTCCGACAGTGCAACGGCTCACTTTTTAAAATAACTTTCTCCCTCATTTGCTTCAAAGTTTTTTTTTTTTTATTTCCTCTCGGACGAAAACTCTCTCATTTCTCACTCTCAAATTCATACCATTCTGAAGCTCTCATTCCCAAATTGACTCAAACAAAACTTTTCCTGGTTGATTGCGATTCATTTTTCCTGATCATTTCATCGAATCGCTTAACAATTCGTAAATTCCCAAATTTTCCTCAAAACCCTACTTTCTCATAACCGCTCTGTCAAATCTTGTTCAAGGCCTTTTTGTCCCAAAATTTCTGTGCGATTCACTTCCCTACTACTGTGTGCATCATTTGCATCCTTCATTCCACACATTTCGCACAATGGTGAATCTAAGAGGAGGAAAGGTTACTGCCGGACGCAAGCATCCACTCAGGGATGAGGAGGAGGATCTTCCTACGGTCAAACGTTCATCCAAACGCTTCAAGAGAGGAGCCGTAAAAGGTCAAATGTCACGGCCTACTCCACAACCCACCTCTCAGCCTGAATCTGGACAGGGAACCTCTTCTCAACCGCCTCCAAAATCAGCCACACTCCCTACATTCTTTGATGATGCTGCAAAAGACAGACACTCCTGGATATCCCAGAAAGGTGTCATCCCTCAACGAACTGTAAACTCTTCTGAATTTCGCCACATAGGTTTAGAATCCATTCTGAGTCTATTTGCTTTCCAGAAATGGTCACATCTCGTTTCTATGCCCAATGTTTATTACCCTGAAATGCTATATCAATTCTTTGCTAATCTTAGGAAAGGCACTGATCAGACTGAGATTATGTCCAGGGTTAATGGGGTTGACTTAGTGTTTGATTCTGAAATTGTGAATGATATTTTAAAAACTACTATTGAACCTGGATGCAAGGATAAAATTGCAAATTTCTTTTCCTATGAAGAGCACCCTACTGCTGATAATCATTTTGATGGGGCTAAAATGTTGACTTATTTTAAAAGAAGTTTTTCCTCCCCTGCTGATGCTAAACTGAATGATCTTGCTCCTGTGAATCTAATTGCCTTTTCAATCATTTCAAATCCTGCTTGTACCCACTGATGGCCATAGAACTGATGCAAACAAAATGGAGTTGTATCTCTTTTACTGTTTTCGAGAAAAAATTCGTATTGATTTTGGTTTTGTCATGTGCAAGTTTTTACTTCGCTATGCCACTGATTCTCGCAGAAAATTATCTTATGGAAAGTTTCTTCAAAAGATTTTTGAGTTTTACAAAGTTCCAATTCTAGGTGTTTGTCCCAAAGAAGCATCTTCTTATGCCTTTACCAAAGGATATTTTGAAAGGAAAAATCTTGTTTTTAAAGATAATCTGTGGGCTTATAAGGGGGCATCATCTAGTGAACAGAGGTCTAAGACTGCACATGATCCTTCATCTGTTTCAGTCACTCACATTCATCCCAGGAAGTCTGCCAATAAAGCAGCTTCCTTCTTCAATGATGAAGTGATTGAGCTCTTTCGTGAACTCAAACAGCATGTTCTTCTTCTAGAACATGGTCTAATGCTCACCATGTCCTCTGAGCAACAAACAGCCTTCCTAGACAAAAAGAACCTTCTTTTTCCCCCACCTGTGGTTGAGGAAGTTTCTCATAACAAAGAGCCACACCCCACTGATCCAAACTCATCAATTCCAGACCCTGGTTCATCAACTCCTGTGACTCCTCATGGCCCTTCCACATCAGATAAAGGCAAGGCACCAGTTGAAGAGGCTGCTGAAGCTGATGAAGAAACTGAAGAGGAGGACCTCTCCCAATATCAGCTCTCTCGAAGAACACCTGGATCCACATAGTTCACCATTTAGGACATTTGCATTTTGTTTGTCTATTTCATGTGTTTGTGGTGTTCAACAATGGATATGTAGATGAATTCAACATTTGGTTATGATTATGTTTATGTTTCTTTTGGTACTGTTTGATAGATGTTTAAGTATTTTGAATGATGATTGTATGGATGTAATGAATTTTTTTTTGGTTTGCATTGATGAATGTGTTTGTGGATGAGATGGATGTGATTGATTGCCCTTTTGTGATGACAAAAAGGGGGAGAGGACTGGATTGATTGATGATTGATGATGTTGGATTGATTGATTGATTGATGATTTGATTAAATTTGGATTGGCTGATGGATTGAATTGAAAATGGTAAAATGTTGGATGTTGGCTGCTTAATTGTCATATTTTGGATAATTGTTTAAGTGAGGGGGAGTTTTTCAAAATTTTTCACTAAGTAAGGGGGAGTTCTTGTCTATTGAGAAAGGGGGAGTTTTTATTGCAATCATCAAATCTCATTTCAAACCTTTGTTTTGTCATCATCAAAAAGGGGGAGAATGTTATTCTTGGTTTTGATGATCACAAAGGACTTTGAAATGTTTATCTAACTCTCTTCAAATATAAGTGCTTTTTACCTATCAAAGAATCAGGTACGAATATGTCAAGAAATGAAAATCAACCAAAAGAAGAAGCAAAAACAGGACACTCATGTCGGACGTCCGAAGGAATCGGTCGGACGTCCGAAAGGATGAATAACATCAAGAAGGAAATTCTATTGGACGCTCGTGAGGAAACATCGGACGTCCGGATGGATCGGACGTACTCTTCGGACGCACATCGATCGTGTCGGACGTCCTAAAAATTCCACAAAGTGTTGATGAGTCTCTGCCAAGACTCTGTCGGACGCTCGTAAGAAAGCATCGGACGTCCTGAAGGATCGGACGCATGCTTCAGACGCACATCAATCTCATTGGACGTCCTAAAAATTCTACGAAGATTTGATAACTCTCTGGACGACGTTCGGACACAGAAGCTCGGACGATAAAATCCCATCGGACGTCCGAACAACAACTTGACTGGTTTTCGGACGATGGGATCGGACGATGACTAAGCCGTCAGACGTCCGACAGCTCCAACGGCTAGCTGACTCTTCATCTGCCTTCTATCCGTTGGAAGTATTAATGAAACCCATTTTTGGTTCCCTTTAAATACAAACGATTCTGAATCAGAAAAAGACTTTTGCACACTTTGTATACAAGATCTCAAGAGATATTTTAGCCAGAAAATAGTCTCCAAAGCTAGATTTGTTCTCCAAGTGGTGTGAATTTCTTGTGAGCATTTCTCTTGTGGTTGAAAGTTTCATTAGTGTAGCTTTGTTAAGGGTTATCTGAATGATTGTAAAACCTCTTAGCTTGACTAAGTGTGGCTTAGGGCAAGGAGGAAGTGCTCCCTCCATTGTACATCTAGTTGATCATCTTTCATCAAAGAGAAGTTGCTCAACCTAGTGATTGGTCTTCAAGTTTGAGGAAAGCTTGGTAGACAATCGGTTTGATATTCTATCTTATTCCTTTTTGTTTAATAAAATTCTCATTGCTTATCTATACTTGTTTTTCGAATCAATATTGCTTTCTTCTTCTAATCTATTTGATTGATCATTACTAGAAAAGAAGGTAAATTTTTATGAAGCAAAAATTGCATAAATTTGATTAAGATTTTAATCAACCTAATTCACCCCCCTCTTAGGTTGTCTTTGGGCCTTACATATAGTGTTTGGCTTCACTTTTCAATTTATCTCTCTTAACTTTTGGCCAACCTGCAAATAATTGATTCGTTATCCAAAAATTGACAATATTCGCATACCAAGGTACTGACGAATCAATGGCTAGTAATTGCTTCTCGGGAAACGATTCTCTCAACGGCGGATCCTCCTTATTCGTAAGCAGTCGGCTCAAATGATCAGCTACTAAGTTCTCGGCCTCGCTCTGATCTTTAATTTCTAAGTCGAACTCCTGCAGGAGTAAGATCCACCTTATGAGTCTCGATTTTGCATCCTTCTTCGCCAGCAGGTACCTCAAGACTGCATGATCAGAGAAAACAATTACTTTTTCACCCAATAAATATGACCTAAATTTTTCTTGTGCAAAAACAGCGGCTAGTAATTCTTTCTCCATCGTGGAGCAGTTAAGTTGGGCTCCACTCAATACTCTCAACGCATAGTAGATCGCGTGCGCCGCCTTGCCTATCCTTTGCCCCAACACGACTCCTACGGCATAATCACTCGCGTCGCATATGATTTCAAACGGCAGGCTCCAATCTAGGGGTTGAATGACGGGCGGCGACGTCAATGACTCCTTTAATTTATTAAAAACCATCTTGCATTCACCGGTGAAATCAAATGCCACGTCCTTTTACAGCAACTTGAACAGGGGTACTCCTATCTTTGAGAAATTCTTGATGAACTTCCTGTAAAATCTTGTATGACCCAAAAAGAAACGTACTTTTCGTACATATACCGGGTAAGATAGAGCAGAAATAAGATCTATTTTAGTTTTATCTACCTCTATTCCCGTAGTCGACACAACGTGCCCTAAGACAATACCATGTTGTACCATAAAATGACATTTTTTCTAGTTAAGAACCAAGTTTGTTTCTATGCATTTTTTCAAAATTAGAGCTAGATTATCAAGACATTCATCAAAGTTGTTCTCGTATACACTAAAATCATTCATGAACATCTCAATAATCTTTTCTACATATTCAGAAAAAATACTTACCATACACCTTTGGAAAGTTGTTGGAACATTGCAGAGACCAAAAAGCATCTGACGGTAAACGAATGTACCAAATGGGCAGGTGAATATAGTCTTTTCCTGGTCCTCCGGCGCTATCGTGATCTGAAAGTACCCTAAAAAATCATCCAAAAAGCAATAGTAAACACGACCAGTTAACCTTTCTATCATCTGATCAATAAAAGGGAGAGAAAAATGGTCTTTTTTTGCCACAAAATTTAGTCTTCGGTAGTCAATGCATTGGCGGCAGCCTATAGCTTTCCTGACTGGGACCATCTCACCTTCCTTGTTCTCCTCTACAGTCACTCCCGCCTTCTTCGGGACCACTTGAACGGGGCTCACCCAAGGAATGTTCGAGATAGTAAAGATAATCCCCACATCTAGGAGTTTAAGTATCTCCTTTTTCACAACTTCCATCATTAGAGGATTCAACCTCCGCTGTGTCTGTCTTACCGGTTTCGCATCATTTTCGAGCCTTATCCGATACATGCATAAGGACGAACTTATCCTTTTGATATATGTTATACTCCAACCAATCGCCTCCTTATGATCCCTAAGGATGCGCACCAGTTTGTCCTCTTGGCTTGGAGATAAGTGTGCAGACATGATTACTGAAAGTGTCTCTCGATTTCTCAGGAATGCGTACTTTAGATGTTTCGGGAGAGATTTAAGTTCTAGTTCCGGTGTCTGCACAACTGACGGCAACAATTTTGTATGAGATTCTGGCACAAAAAGAGAAGTAAGTTCATACCTTGGATGAATGGTTGGAAGTAAATGTAATGCTTCAAATGCGTGGTGCAACTCATCTCTCATATCCACATTAAGGGTTACACCCAACCCAAGATGTTTGATCAAGGCCACTTCCAATGTATTTTCACCATCCAATTCGAAAGTTTCCTGTACAAGGAGCTCAATGACATTCAAAACAAAGACTGAGTTAGATTTCTCTGGATATTTCATCGCCTCAAAAATATTGAATTTACAGTTTCACCATCAAACTCCATTGATAAAGTACCCTCATTTACATCTATTTTAATTCTAACAGTGCTAAGAAACGGTCTACCTAACAAAATAAGTGACAGATTTATCGACTTCTCATCCCCCATATCTAAGATATAAAAATCTGCTTGAAAAACTAACTCATTTACCTGAACCAAGACATCCTCAACTAGCCCCTCTGGATAAACATTGGTGCAGTCAGTTAGTTGGATTATGATGGTCGTTTCTTTTAATGGCCCGAGATTTAGGGACACATAAATGGTTTTTGGCATCACATTGATTGACGCCCCTAAATCTAATATAGCTTTCCTGATCGATATATTTCTTATTTTACAAGAGATCGTGAACACACGTGGATCCCCACACTTGGGTTGGAGGTTTCTTTGGAGTATGGCCGATACGTTTTCTCCCACAACTACTCTTTCGTCGCTTCTCAACTTCCTCTTATGGGTGCATAAATTCTTGAAAAATTTTGCGTACTTCGATACTTGCTTAATTGCATCTAACAAGGGGATGTTGATCTCTACTCTGCGAAATACGTCCAGGATCTCTTTCTCTTTCTTCGCTTTCTTTGTCTTCTCCAACCTGCATGGAAAAAGAGGTAAATTAGATTTAATGGGTACCGATGGAGTAAGAGTTACCTCAGGGTCTCCACGGATGCGTCCTTCCTCTTCCATCTTCTTCTCGATCTCTTCTTCACTTTTGCTCTTTAGGTTCGTGGCCTTAGGCCCTTCTACTTCTTTATCATTCCTCAATGTCATGGCACTTACATTCTTAGGGTTTGCCTCGAGTTGCGATGGCAATTTTTCAAAAATCTGGGACTCTAAGCGATTAATAGCAGTCGCCATGTGACTCATTTGAGTCTTCAGATTTTTCATACCCGATCTAGTGTCCTATTGGAATTGAGCAGTGCTCGTGACCAATGGCCTCGTTTCTTGCTGGAGCTGAGTGGTGCTCGTGACCAGACTCTTGACAATATATTCCAGAGAGCTTCCTGAATTAGAGGACAAAAGTTGAGACTTTTGTTGCCATGGTTGCTGAAATCCTGGTGGGCGATTTGAGAATAAATTCTGTGGCCTGTTCCTATAACTGAAGTTGGGGTGATCTCTCCACCCCGGATTGCACGTATTAGAGTATGGATCGTACTGCTTACGAGGCGTGGGTACGCCTCCAGTCATGTTTACTTATTCAACCCCATCCTCTTGTAAAATAGGGCATGAGTCAGTGGGATGGCCCACGTTTGTGCAAATTTCACAAACCTTTGTTTGATGTACGTTCCCCATAGCTAATTTGCGCACAAAAGATGTTAACTCTGATATATGCTGTTGAATGGACGACGTCTCTACTTCATTGACCCTACGGATAGGGTTACTCTCGTGAAAGCCAAACTGTTGAGAATTTTCTGCCATAACTTCAATGAGCAGCCATGCTTCTCTCGGCGTCTTATTTGCCAGTGCTCTCCCACTTAAAGTATTAATGATACTTCTGTCAGATGACTAAAGTCACTCATAGAAGTATTGGATCAATAGTTGCTCGCTAATTTGATATTGTGGGCATCTAGTGCACAACTTATTGAACTTTTCCCAATAGTCATATAGGGATTCTCCAAGATACTGCTTAATGCTGCATATCTCTTTTCTTAGACTTGCAGCGCGGGATATAGGGAAGAATTTTTTCAAAAATTTCATTTTCAGTGGGGCCCATGTTGTGATACTACCTACAGGTAGGTAGTACAACCAATCCTTTGCTGTATCCTTGAGGGAGAAAGGGAAGGCTCTAAGTTTGATCTGCTCCTTAGTAATTCCTAAAAGCTTCATACTGGAGCATACCACATCAAACTCCTGGATGTATTTATGGGGTTCCTCACCCGAGAGGCCATGGAATGTGGGTAAGAGGTGAATTAATCCCGACTTCAGTTTGAAGGAGGTATTCTCAGCTAGAGTTGGAAATGTGATGCACAACGGCTGTTGGGGCAATTCTGGAGCAGTTAACTCCCTTAGTGTTCTTGCATTCGCCATAGGGATGTCCTTTTGACTTGGGTCACTTGAATTATCACCACTCAAATCTGTTGATTCAACCTCAAGATCCAGTCTCTGAGATGCAGTGCTAGATTGCTCCTCTCTGAGTTGTCTAGTCTCTTTCCTAATTTGGCGTTCAGTCTTCTCTACTTCCGGGTTGAAAATCAATTCGCTTATACGAGAGAACGAGGTATAAACTAGAAAAATGCCAGACAAATCCAAAGAGAACAACTTAGAAAAAAATAAAATTAACCAAAACACCGTTCCCAGGCAACGGCACCAAAAATTGACAGGTGTCGAGTCTGTGCAATAATAATACTAAAAAGTCCTAATTACCACCTCAATTAATTATAGAACAAATCCAAGTACTGGAGCAGGGACCCTAGATGTGCAATGGGTTACTTGATTTACCCTGTTCTCGAAGAGTTTGCTTGATCCGATATACCAGAATTGTCTATAAAAGTATTAAATTTGCATACAATGGCAAGTAGAGTCAATTCTACACGGAACGGATAGGAGGTTGTTTCTTTCCAAGTCAATAGAACAAAATTGGGAGATATCTAAGGGAATAAAGATGACAATAAAATAAACAAAATTCAAAAGCTAACTCAACAAGTGCAATTTACTAAAAATAGCAATTAATAAAATTCTACCCAAAGGATCAACTCTTCAGGCATGGTCCAATTAACTGATTATCGATGCAAAGATGTTTCATTCATTCGTCACTAGGTTGGTTATAGCTACCAACAAGTTCTGACAGCCAATTCTTCCTTACTTTTTCGACAGCCAAGGTACGACCTTTGACTGCTTCTCTGACCAGAAAATAATTCTAGGTACGATCATAGGAATTTAATTATCCAGTTGTATTAAAACTAGAAGAACCCAACCCTAACCAATAAACAAGCTAAGAGAGTTTATTTAAATTAGATCTTACGTTTCCCCAATACAAAGTCAATTATGATGGTTGTCATTAGTTGTCAACTAAACGAATAATTACGGATTCAATTTAGCTAACGTGACAATAGGCTATTAAATTAAATTAAATATTCGGCCATTGATACTCAATTAATAAAATAATTATGAACAATTAATACAGGAAACGCATGAATAGTAACAAATTGGAAGAAATAGTGAAAGTTCGATTAGATCTCACAAATGTTATGGACCGCGCCTTCGCGTTAACCCTTGTGTAGAGGACAAATCTAGCTGTTCCTCATCATAATGATCTCGCGTGGTTTAATTAATTCCATCCACACAATTGCCAAAGAATTGGGAAAGATGAATTAACAACAGAACAGACAAAAAGTCCTGCTTTTCTTTGTGGGTTTCGTGTTCGTACTGGAGCCACGAAGGGAAAAGCAAAAGTCTAGCCAAAATTGTACAAAGTCTAAAAGAAAGCCGAGATAAAATCGTCTGACAAGGAAAACTAAAAGCTAAGCTATATATCACACGTGATTCTGGCTTTGTTTCTATTGGCCGCCGAAAAGAAAGAAAACGTCTCCAGAACAAAAGCAAAAGCTAATCTCTTCTTATCACGTGAATCTGGCTTTCCTCTTTTTGTATCTTCCAAGTAGCGCCGCCAGCAGAAGGAAAAATGTCCAAGGGCAAAACTTTCTCTAGGAGTTTTAATCCTTTGCAACTCCGCAGCCCACGTGAATCTGATTTCCTAATTGCCCACTCCTTTTACCAATCCCGCAGGGTCCATCTTTGAGGTGTATCTCTTCAGTTTCTGGCGTGGGCACGCCATGAAATAAAGAGTCTTCTGAAAATTTGCCTCACGATATCACTTTTAACACCAACCACCTATAATTTATACAAAATATGAAATATGAGCAAAATCTCAATATTTAGCACAGTAAGTAGCTAAAATTAGGACAAAATAACAGTACAAAATGTGCCCAATAATGGCTCTATCATGGGTTGTCGAAAAATTCCACCCGCACAGCTAATAGTTGCATTAAGATCGACGAGTCCAGTTCTGATAGTTGCCTCAAGAGTAGGGTCAGGAATAGGACATTCTGTTGCTACAGCTAAGATCACATTTGGGTATCCCTTAAGTACCCGGGCAAGATCATCCAAGTAAGTCGCGTTTCCGCTATGGATGTGAAGCTCTACGCCATCTACAACAGCTTTGCCGAATGGACGGTCGCTTGAATCACCGCCTAAGTAAGTGTTCCAGATATAGGCTACCACTTCTTTTGCATTTTCGACGGAAGAAAGCATTGGTTGTCCTGCAAGAGTAATAAACACTTTGGTCTGATTTTTCTGGCAAGATTCTATGTCTGCTGCGCTCGGCCAAGGATGAATTATGTGCAATTGAGGCATATGGCCACTGCCAAAATCTTCCAGACAGACAATATTGACGTCGGTAGCGAATTCTTGCCTGTAGAACTCAGCCAAACTTGATGGTTCTGAATGGCCTCGGCCCCAGTATCGAACAATTCCAGCAGTTTCGGAGGACCCAATCAGAGAAGCAATCAACAGGAATGTTATTGCTGAGAACTGTGGTTGCAAAGAGGCAACCAATTTTTTTTTCTTTCTTTTCAGTGATTTTTGCAGCTTTGCTTTGGTGAGTTCACTTGCATAATGACTGACCATTATATAGATGAGTTTATCTCAAGTGGATGTTCAGCATCTAGAAAATCCAAACATGCGTACAAGAAAACGTGAATGGCATGATTTCTCATTTCCGTGCTCAAAAAGGTCAATCATATTATTTTTGTGTTTTTAATTTTGCAGGAGACTACCGTTGTACTCGCCTAACCTCATTCGCAACTGGATGAAGAAAGATTATTTTTTTTGAATTTTTTTGGACATTACATGGCAGCTATGGGGGAAGGGGAATAGGTAAAAACGAACATTTGAAACCAACGAGAACTGAATCACTATTAAATTAGACGGATGTTCTAAACATCAACTAAATTTTAGAAGAAGTTGAATATCAAATGATAATTATTGGAAGGCAAAGTTTGAACCCTGGATCAATCAGCCAGCAAACTAGGAGTTTTGTTTGAATTGTAAAATTTCTATGAACATTCTTGAAGTGAAAAGCGTGTTCAAATAGTCTACGAAATCCTTCAACTATGGTACAATAAAGTGAAATAAGCGCCTTTCAATGTGCAATAATGGTTGGGGCAACTATACTATTGTCCACTTTTTACGATCACTCTGTAACTTTAAAAATCAGGTAACTTGCAGAACAAGCCCTTGCTAGTTGGATGTATCAATAATAGTAGAAATGCAAAGTTCAATACTTCCACCTCAAAAGTAACTGCAAAATATGTCAGTTGGAATGATCCCATTTGTTGTTCACCTGGAACAAAAAATAAAAATAGATATGCAAAAAAAAAAGAAAGATTAGATAATAACAATATATTAGTACTCAAGTGTGGAGGGTTGAGGCACGGGTATCTCGCTCTCTTTAAGGTGATTCAAGCCTCTGCGGAAGAATTAATTCCGGTGCAACAAGTTCTCTAGCTTGTCACCCCCAGGATACAATAGTCCAACCACACTTGCTGACACTCTCGCTAGATTGCACAACCAGGAGAGTAAAGCTCTATAAACACCTTCTGTTTCTTGCCTTACTATGAGATAGAAAATAGTGAATTTGTACTAAAAAAACATAAGTTGTTGTAGTGAAACTTTTCTATCTCAACTATGCATATATATAGGTGAAGAAAAGTTAGACAAATATAACTTATGTTACTAATAAGACACCAAGTAAATGTTGAAATTATTGACCATTCAAAACACATTCAAAGTTGTAGGTTACAAAAACTTATTGTAATTAAAAAATCATAATTTCACATAATGATTCTTTGGACAATACCCATTCAAATCCAAATTTGAATTGTAAGTTACAAAACTTCAATGTAATTGAAAAGCCATAACTTTATACAATAAATATTTAGTAAAAACCATTCAAACACCTATAAATTTTAGAAAATTTATTTCCCTTGTAACATGCACATTTAATTGAAAATTTATTATTTTATTAAAATACTACAACAATCCCCCACTTATTTTAATAAAATAGTATAAAATTTAAATGGCAAGAAAAGACTATCATACTTAATATAGGTAGTAATGCCCTGAACCTATATTTAGTGTTGCAGTAATTTCTAATACCATAGCCAGTAGTGAACTACAGTCTTGAACTATGGCTGCTTATGGGATATTAGATATTACCTTACACATATAATAGTCTAGGTGTTCTCATGAGCTCTCAAAACTGGCACTTTTCGGCCCTGTGCTCAATCCCAATTTCATGAGTGTATTAGAGAATAAGTCTAATTCTCTTTAGGGCGGCCCCACCCATAACACTCATATAGGTGAAATCTATCAAGAGTGCTCCGGTAATTCAAACACTTCACTCATAAGAGCTTTAATAGCAAGATTGATTGAAATGTCGTGGGAAAAAGGGCTTTGTTTTCTGTTTTTCCTTTTTTTTTCTGAAAAGGGGTTCATGTGGTCCATGACTATAAAACTAATTTGTCATGTTGTTTTCATGTTTCTTAAAAGGCAGACAATGACTGTAAATTACAAATTATGGTAGTAATTTTTTTTATTTGTTTGGAAAATAAAATAGGTGATGACTCGGATATATTCACTCTGTATATCTACTATGGTGGGGCATACATTGAAGAACCAGAACCAAAATACGTGGGGGGTACCATGGAGAATTTTGATGGGGTTTTAGCCTCCAAGATTAACATAACTTCTGTGTTAAGCTTTGGTCATTTACTTGGATGTGATGAAAACGCCAGTTACAAATATAGAATCCCTACCATAGATGGGAGACTGAGACTTAGACAAATAGACAGTGAACAGGATGTCATGGACATAGCTGCTATAGGTAAACAAATTGGGAAAGTTGAACTTTACATTGTCCATGAGTTTCATATTAGATCCATGGAACCTAGCAAGATCATGTAAGTTTTTGAGAGAGACGGTGAGAATGAAAAAAAAGATCTACTGTATGTGGACATCACATTTGATGAATTCCTTGGGAATGAAGAACTTGCAGTTGATGTAACTAAAGTAGATTGGGGGGAAATAAAAAAAGGTAAACGGAGAGGTGCTACTATGAATGAAAAAGATGATGGTGTAGATGATGAAAATGAACCAGAATTAGAGTCAACGGATAGTGGTAAAAACTTTCATGATAGTGACTATGATTTTAGGGAAGACGAAGATGACATAATATACAAGAATTGTGCAACTACTGTTGATATGGTAATTGATGGTCAGAGGAGTGTAGATGATGCTAGTTATGGAGGGGAAAATGCCATACTAGCTGGTGAAGAGAAGAAAGGATCAGAGCAACCACAAAAAGCAAAAGTAAAAGCAAAAGGAACTCTTGCTACTGACCATGACTGTGATATTTATGATGGTGACCAGATTCCTATCCAAGAGGAATTTGATTCCATCAACACAGAGGATTTTAATAGTTGCTCTAGTAGCTTGGATGAAAATACCTCAAGAAAGAAGCTGAAATATGTAAGGTTCAAGCTAGAAATTGATATAAAGGGCCCCAAATTATTTGTTGGTTTACTGTTTGACACTAAGAAGGTGTTTAAAAGAGCTGTTGAATTTTATTCTGTGCAGTGGGGCAAGAAGCATGGTTGGCAAAATAATGATAAGAATAGGATCAGAGCAAAATGCAAGAAAGAGAAATGCAACTGGTTTGTTTATGCTGCAAAAGAACCAGATTGCGATGCATTTGTGATAAGAACGATGGGACCAGAACATCAATGTGGTAGAACTTTCTATCACAAACATGCAAATTCAGGTTTTTTGGCTAGGCATTACATGGAGTTCCTGCGGACAAATAGGAAGGTTACGGTTGGTGCATTTAAGGACAAGGTGCATGAAGAACTGAACGTGAACATCACAGAAGATCAGGCTTATAAGACCTTTGGGAATGCCAAAATTCTGATCTAAGGAAAATATAAGCAGCAATACACAAGAATTTGGGACTATTGTGAGGAATTGTTGAGCTCAAATCCTGGTTCCACAGTGCATATGGAGACGGAAGCTGATGAATTTAGCGGAAAAGAGAGATTCAAAAGACTATACATTTGTTTTGCAGCCTTGAAAAAAGGTTTTAAAGAAGGTTGTTGGCCTGTACTTGGTGTGGATGGGTGCCACCTAAGAAGACCATATCCGGGAGTACTTTTGACAACTGTTGGGATAGATGCTAATGATTGCAACTATCCTGTTGCATATGCAGTGGTTGAGACCGAGAACAAGAGATCTTTGACATGGCTCATTGAGTTCTTAAAGTTTGATCTCACGATCCAGGATAAAAAACAATGGACATTTATCACTGATAGGCAAAAGGTATAGTAATTAATTCAAAATTTTTTTGTTCAAAAACTACTTTATAATGACTAATTAGTGAATATTTTCATATTTTTATCTAATAGGGTTTGGGTTCTGCCATCCAAGATATTCTTCCTGGAGTGGAGCATAGACACTGTGTTAGGCATTTACACAACAATTTCAAAAAGGTCCATCCCGGGGAAACACTTAAGTGTATGTTTTGGGCTTGTGCAAGATTCTCGTATGTCAATAAATTTGAAGCTGAAATTGATGTGTTAAGGCAGTATGATGAGAAAGCACACAATTGGCTAATGGACAACACATCACCATACCATTGGTCCAGATCACATTTTATAACCACAGCGAAGTGTGATATTCTTCTTAATAATCTGTGTGAGAGCTTTAATTCTGTCATATTAGATGCAAGAGAAAAGCCCATCCTTGGTATGCTTGAAAACATTAGGATATACCTAATGGAAAGACTTAGGACAAAAAAGGAGTGGATGAGAAAAATAAATGATATTATTTGTCCAAAAGTTCAAAAAAAAACTTGACAAGGCAAAGGATGATGCTAGATCAAATATAGCCAGGTGGTCTAATAATGACAGGTTTGAGGTGACACATGTACAGAACCAAGTTTGTTGTTGACTTAAAGGTGAAGACATGTACATGTAGAAAATGGGAACTCACTGGTTTACCGTGCTCTCATGCTATAGGCTGCATTGCTTTGATCGGAGCTGAACTTGAAAGTCTAGTGCATCCATATTACTCAAGGGATGCATATCTAAAGGCTTACGAGCTAGCTATTGGTCCAATTAATGGATCTAATAACTGGAAAAGATCTAAGAAGGTCCCTATGTATGAATCTAAGAGACTAAAACTTCCCGGTAGGCTTAAGAAGGCAAGGAGGAGAGAGTCGGATGCGCCATGAAGTGATTCCAAAGGGTGCACAAGACTGTTTAGAAACGGTATTACACATATGACTTGCTCTTTTTGTCATCAAAAGGGCCACACTAAAAGAAGATGGCACCTCAGCATGGAAGGAGTGGATAGCAATGAAAGAATACCACATGTGAATAGTAATAGGTGTGGAAAATACAAGAAACTTGGACATAATGCAAGAACTTATCCATTGGATGCCAAGGGAAAAGACGGAACTCACGGTGAAACTGGTATGGTTGAACTCCTATCTTCTTTCATATTGCACTGTTTTAGTTAGCAGCTACTAATCTCGAATGTTGTTGTAGCTCCTTTTGTGATTGGGAATACTAGCTTACCACGTGACAATGAGACATTTCAATACTCTGCTATATTGCAAGAATCGGCAACATGTATTCTTTGCTTTTAAGTTTTTTTAGTACTATTGTTATTGTTGTTGGCTGTTGTTGCGACTCCTTATTATTGGAAGGTGTTGCAGCTCTTTATTTTTCCACCTGTGTTACAGCTCCTTATTTTTTGTTTGTTTGGTCATTTTGATGAATACATCTGAAATTTGTCATGTTTTTATAATGCAAGTTGATCAAGTGCTTGAAGAAATTGATGTTCAACCTACTGCTCCAACTGAAAGCTCTCAGAGGCTGTGTAGGACCATGTGTTGTTTTTTTTGTCATGCCTCGGGCCAGACAAAAAGAACTTGCACTTGTTGCCAAGCACAAGTGTGGAGAAACAGGATGGCTACTGTGAAAAGGAGAAAACAAAGGGTAACTTTTTTGCAGCCACGAAATTGTATATAAATTATTAATTGTTATTTACGCTTGGAGGTTCTCACTACATATGAATTTGCAGTCTCATAAGATACTCGACGAGCCGGATGATTAGTGAAAATGAATGCAACTGGATGATGAAGTTGCTGATGAAGTTGTTTTGACTGTTTTTGGGCTGCTAAAACTGTCGAGTGGCTGAAATAGTTGTAGTTGATCAAGTTTGTTATTTTTTGTCTTTTGTCTTTTTTGGTAGTAACAACTGCAAGTTGATGTATGTGGAACTTTATATCATGAGATTCACTTGTTTTTGTAATGAATCCTGGAACTTATTGTTTTTTGCTACTAAGACTTCGAATCTAATGAATTTTGGATTCTGAAATTTTTTCTATGTGTTGTGACTGAGTTCTGGATCTGTTAGATTTCCTAGGTTATGGATGCTGCTTGGAGATGGCATCATATAGTTGCTAGGGGAAATTGACCTCAGATTTTTCGATGCTGCACAGATTCTTGTGGCTTTACAACACAACGAAGTTCGTTTACTGAAAGCCATCCCAAAGGTATCAGCTGACCAGAAACTTTTAGTTGAGAGCTCTAAATTGAACATTCCTGCTTTGTGTTTGCGTATTTAACTTGGGCTAGAGTCAAGGACTCGATTGGACATGGTAAAGATGGCTTAAAAAGAAGTAAGGGGATTTTACCAAGGATTTGTTTTTACTCTATAGAGGTGTACTTTCAAAATACTGCATGACATGATTTTTGTAGGGAGCCTTTCCATTGGGGAAAAGTTACATAGAAATGTTGGATGTAATCAAAACTCCTTCTGAGTAAAAGAGATTTGGGTTTAGGGTACAGGTCAAAGGCATAGAAAGTGAGGATTATTACGTAGTGGCTACATGATACAGTGTATTTGTAATTTTGGATGAAATTCTAGCTGTCAATCTTTTACTTGCACCATTTCCCTTGCGCTGTGGTATCAACACATGTTGGGTTGACTGCCTTCTTCTTGCCCCTCTAATATCTGATGAGCAATTCTTCCACTCTAACCAACAATGACCAAATAACATATATACATCACCAAAAACTCACTTAATGAAGCTGCTGTCTTTGATATTCAACATTGAATTTGTAAACATACAACTGGGAACTCAAAACTATTACAAATCCATAATAATCGATATCCAAAACTATTACATGAAACCTCGGGAATTACTTCATTCGAAGAGGGCAGCATTACATGGTCCAAAATATATGAATAATAAACTTTCATATGATGTCCAGAACTACTGCAACATCTTCAATTTTAACAAGCTACCTTTTTGCCTTTGAGTGCCCCCGAGTATAGCAATAACTAAAATGCAGCAACAAGTACAAGCCAAGAGCAATATTTTCACTTTTGCCTTCAATTTACTGATTTCAATGTTCAGTGCTACATTCTCCCTTTCGGCACTTCTCAGTTCCCTTAAAATTGTAGCCAGCGTATTCTTCATTTTTTGGGGTATGGGTGGATCATACCACAAAAAAAAAATTTACAAGCACCACGTTTCTGCATTCACTACTATTTCATAGTCAAAATTCAAGCAATAATTCAACAAAACCTAATGATAAGTGATTAATTTGAGCTATATATGAATGATATTTTATGCTATTTTTAGTCATTTGGATAATATTATAGGAAGAAAATGGATCATTTTGTCTATAATTGATATAAAATGTTATTAAGTGATTAAATGAGATTTTTGTCACTTTTTACTCGTATTTTCTCCATAATTTGTATAGGAGTTGGAAATATACTTCATTTGGATGAAAAGCAAGTTGACAGCTTAAATACATCTTGGTATTTAGCCTATAACTTGAGTTACAATGATCGGATTAAGATGATTCTTAAACCATTTTGAAGATAAAAGATAGATATACAAATCTTTTGTAGACATTGAAATCCAGTTTGAACGTTTTCTAGGTCAAAAAGCCGAATTACAGTAGTTAATTTTCTATGGTCGAAGCTGAGACAAGCCAGTGAGCAGTCAAGGGTATTTCAGTCATTTCTTAGCCTACACAAATCCAAATGAGATGATTCTTGATGCATTGGAAAGTAACTCAAAGGGCTACAAGTTCTATGTTTTGATCAGGAGTTAATTCAGCTTCTATCATCAAGAAAAGTTCAGTTGAAATTGAGGCAGAATTGAAGCAACATTGAACACTGGACAGAAATTGCTAAGAATGGCAGGGGAGCAATCCGGCCGGATTTGTGGCCGAATTCTGGTCAGAAATGATTGCTCTCCACTTGCACAGCTTGTTTCCTCCTCCAATAATTCACAGCTATTGATGGACATGTGACAACAACTTTGCAGCTGTAAAAGTGATGTTTGAAGCCTCATTTTTTGACTAGAGTCCTCCATATATAGCCATGGACTTTCAAGATCAAGGAGAGCTTAGGGAGTGCAAGAATACTACCAAAAAATGTAGTTCTTACATTTTCTTAGTGTTAGGTTGGTATAGTATAGGATAGTTTAGCTAGTTAGTTCATCCTTCTTATTTATTAGCTAGATAAAGAAGAGGTTGGAGGATGAAGATGGCAAGGAGATGAACACATGTGATAAGGGTTACATTCCTTCCCAAATTCTTTATCTTTTGTACTTGATTCTATTGTTTGGTTAATATACAAGTTTGGATTTTATGTTTGTTATGACTTTCTAAAGTTTATACCATGGCTTTGGTTAAACTTTCTATGATTGTTAGTATTTATTATTTGGCTATTTGATGCTATTATTTTGAATAAGTTATTTAGCACTGTAGTTCTTTAAATCATGATTAATTTGGTACTATTAATTGTGATAATCTAAAGGTGTTGTTTCTTCAATGAAAATTGAGATTTAATACTAGTTCAAGAAGTGGTAAACCTAGGGAGTACAGTCACGAGAGTAGAGGTGCACCTATGTGGTTTTAGTGATTCATTTCATGTAATTTCATTAAAGAAATGAACTTGTAACTAATTTCATAATCACGAGAGTAGGTATGGATTAGTTATAAATATAGTTGATTCACTACGAAAGTAGGTTTCACATGCGTAAGGAAATTACGCCATAACTAGCCAAGATAGTAGCACTCAATGATCCAAAGGTAGCACTTGCATGAGTAGTTAGGAATACCATAGCCTAAGGCGCTTTTATTTACTATTTTCTTGCATAAGTTTAGCATAGTTTTATCTCTTTTAATTCATTGATCGTCTAAATAATAGAGAAGCTTTAGTAGTGTTAGTAATTATCCAATCTTCCTTGTGGGATCGACCCTATATATGTGCTAAACTACTAGTTGACCTGTATACTTGCAATTAAAACGGGTATAAATTAGATTTAAACTTGTACTTATATAAAAAATCTGTCAAGTTTTTGGCACCGTTGTCGAGGAAGATTTGTGACAATATCGGCGTGAAGAGCAACTTTATTAGTTTAGACATTTTAGTAGTTTTTCTTGTGTTTTAATTGAGTCTAGTTTGTCGTGTTAGTCTTGAATTTTATTTTATTTGTGTTTTATGTAATTTTAGGTGATGAGGAGGGTAGGTCAATTTGGAGGACAATGCATGAGAAGTGGAAGATTGATAATGGATGGTTACTACATGCAAAACTCCTTGAATAGAGGTAACCAAGAAATTACCGAAATTATGTTATTTAAAGATGGTTTGAAATGCTTAAAGGCTAAACTTGATATTATAATGTTAAAAGTTCAAATGGACACCTTTATGCATGAGATTGAGCAAAAGAGGAATGTTAATGCTTTTAATTGTAATCATATGATTTGTGATTTGTGTGGAAGTTATCATGCTACTCATACATGTAGACAAGCACAAAATGTGAATTATTATGATGAATTTGGGCATTGCAATCCTTATGGTCATAATTGGGGCAATTCTTGTGCTTATGGTTGGGATAATCAATGTGCTAATAGTGCTTCTCCTTGTTTATATGATTACCAATCCGAATGTGTCTACTATGAATCAAAACCATCTTTGGAACTGGCAATAGAGAAGTTAGCTAATGCACCTCTCCCTTGGGAATTAGAAAGTGAACCATTAGTTATTGATTCAAATACATCTTGGGAGCCAGCTGTAGAAAATTCTTCTAATCAATTTGATTTAGCCATGGAAGAACTAGCTAATGTGACTTCTGATCGTTTTGATAGGGTTGAAGAAAGATTAGATGAATTAACCTCTCACTTTTATAGAATACAAGAACAATTCCATGTATTGTGTGAAGTTATTTCTTTTAATAATATGAAAAATGACCCTATTATGAATGGTAAGAATGTTGTATGTGACAATGGATTATATTTTGATCAAAGTGATGCATCTAATGTGTGTTTTAATGAAGAAATATCCATTTCATATGATAATGAGTTTGGAATGAAGTTTGAACCTCAAGAGACAAGCATGAATGATTCATATATAATCCTTCTTGAGGATTGTGTTAAGAATGTAGGTTCAAAAGTCATTATAGCTCAAGAAAGTCATATGGACGTTCCTTTGGTGAGTACTCAAGTGACACGTGTACAAGGTAATATCTATGAATTGCTTGAGATGGGTAAGCCATTTCCACCTCTCATATCATTAGAACACGTGGCTCTAGTTGTTAAGCCACCTTTTAATGATCCATCACATCCTTTAATAGTGAATTATTCATTAACTAAATCTCCTTGATAATGAGGTGCTATAGTCAAACTAATGACTATAAAGAAGCGCTTGTTGGGAGGCAACCCAACGATTTCTTGTTTTTAGTATGTTTTAGTTGTTTGATTAGTATTTTTGTGTGTTTTGTAGGTGGCAAAGGCAATGATTCATGCAAATGATCTCAATTGCAAAAGTGTCTATATTGAAACAAAAAGGGAGTTTTCATGTTCATTTGATGCATTTCATGCATTTAAAGTGCTTTATATTTGTGTTATATTAATGCATGATCATGTATTTTTAAGTGTATTTGGTTGAGAAAAGCACATTTTTATGGTTTAAAGTGAATTTTTCTTGAAGAACATGAAAACAGTTGAAAATCGAGTGAGTGCGTAAACTTGATCAAGCAGAAAACTGGAGGAAAAACTGCAGATATCAGAAATTTCTGCAGTAAATTCGGTCACAAATCTGGCCAATTTTAGGCCGGATTAACAAGGGACTTTGAAAAAAAAAATTTCCAGCTTCTGGCTAGAACCCGGCCAACAATCTGGCCGTATATCCGACTATAAAGTGGCCGGATTAGTGGCCGGATTAAAGCTTCTTTCCCTCCTTCAACCTACACACACTCACACCTAAAACACACACTACTCACTAAGATCACTCTTTTCACTATCCAATCTTCAAACTAACTTCACCAAAATACTCCCCTTAACTTCTAGAGATTATTTCATAGCTTAAACTTCTTCAAAAACAAGCCTCTCCATTTGAAGCCGAATTGGAGTGAGATTTTCAGGGGTTTCTTCACCATTTGCATCTATAATCATCAAACAACAAGTTTGAGGTAACAAATCTTCACCAAATGTTGTCATTTCAATTTTGCCATTTTTCACTTTTTTTCTAATTTTTGGGCAATTTCTAATTTCTTCATTTTATGAAGTTTGGTGCTTTTCATTGTGCTTATTGAGGTAATTAATGATTATTGGTGATGTTTAACTCATGGGTTTGTGATTATTGGTGAATTTAGCAAATTTTTAGCTAATTTTGAAGATTAATGTGACTTAATAATTATTAGCTAATTTCTTGAGTTAATTGAATTGAAGAAAATTGTATGAGATAGATGGATTGCTCTAGAATATTTACATGCTAATTTTAGGCTTAATTTGCTTATCTCTTGATTTTTGGCATGTTTATTCTAGAATTTTTGGTGAAAGGTGAATTAATGACTTTTTAAAGCGTAAAACTTATGGTTAATGTGCTATTTAGCATTTAATTATAATTGTTTGGATCATTAAGATGGGAGTCAGTGTGTGTTTGCTTAATTGCTTCCTCTAATTATTTGGACATTATATGCTTAAATGTTTTATTTGGAGAAATTATAAGAGCACTTGTTGTTGATAATCGATTTTGATACTTACTTGTGGTGTTAATTGCTATGAGTTTGTCTCTTTAAAGATAAAAGGTAAACGTGAACGAGTTTTGTTATCCTTATTTGACAATGTACCTATTAAATGAAATTAATGTTTAATAATTTTATTTAGGTACAATGGCTCGCACCAAGAAAGTCGGGGTGAATCTCCTCCTCCCAAGAGAAAAGGAGAAGCCTCTACGTCTACTTCTAGACCACCGCAGATGAAAAGAAAAGCAAGTAGACGACTTGTACTTGAAGACGAACCATCATCCGAAGAGGAAACTCAACCGCAAGTGGAGCAAGAAGAGGAACAAGAGGAACAAGCTGCTTATGATAGGTCGCACTTCACCTCCGCCAAAAATGAAGTATGGTATAATTTTAGGAGGGGAGCTAAGGTGTTGGTTGAGAAGGATGTCACTCCGGATGTTGAGGAGGTCTACCATCTCAAGGCCTACTTTGCCAAATTGGGATGGGAGAATTTCTTCAACATTCCGAACATTTATTATGACGAGCTTGTCCGAGAATTTTATGCCAATGTGGA
Source organism: Coffea eugenioides (assembly GCF_003713205.1). Classification (NCBI taxonomy): domain Eukaryota; kingdom Viridiplantae; phylum Streptophyta; class Magnoliopsida; order Gentianales; family Rubiaceae; genus Coffea; species Coffea eugenioides. The sequence goes on from NC_040045.1 coordinate 5,190,895, forward strand.
GGGCAAACAGGCTTTTCACTTCGACACGGAAGTGATTACAAGTACAGTCCGAAGTGATTACAAGTACAGCGCGAGGAACCAGAGTTCGAATCCATAGAGCTCATTTGGAAAGCTATCTTCAAGTTTCTGACGTTGGGTATAAGGTTGATTTGAAAAAAGCATTCAAACCGCGTGATTTGGACTCTTGGAACATGCTAGAGGCACTTGTACGCTTGGGAGTTGAGTACAAGTCTACTCGTAAGACTAAGCGATATTCCGTGTTGACTTCCTCATTTCCGGAGTCGCATCGTCTTCTCATCTATTTGTTTGCCTCCAATATAATTCTAAGAGCAAGCAGTACCAATGAGGCGCGCACAAGCGACATCTATTTCTTGGATAAAATGGAGCATAGTCTAGGCAACATCCAAGGCATTCCACTGGGAAGCATTATCACCAACCACATGTGGGCTGTGGTTCGAAATAACGATGTCAAACATGCTTTTTCATATGCTCGCTTCTTGACCTTGGTGTTTCAAAGAGCTGGAGTTGATTTCTCTAATGCTATCCCTACAGACCTCAAGAAGAAGGACATCTTCACATTGGATTTTTGCAGGTTTCTTTTGAGGAGCAAAGACATAGTGGTCTTTCAACTCAAGGAGATGCTCAAAGTGACATTCGGCAAGAGGAAGAAACTGAAATTGCACGTATTGAAGAAACTCAAGGGGTCGAGACAATTACCCCCCCGGTCTCAGCTGATCCGTCCTTCTCACGTTGCACATCTTCACCTCAAGACACTCGGTCATTTCTCAAGAAGATCATGGATAAATTGCTTTGTGTCGAGACCGAGGTGAAGAAGAGTAGACAAGAGAACAAACGGAATTCCGAGCGTCTTCGTCGCATTGAGGCCAAACTTGGCATCGAAACTCCTCCGACTCTACCCTCTTCACCTGATCAAGCGGCTAATTGAGGGAGTGCTCATCTCCACTTGACATTGCTACTATTTTTCTTTTGTTTTTCCTAGTGCTTTTCATGTTTATTTTTAGTGGTTTTTCTTATTTCTTTTGTATAAACTCATCCAAGTGATCTTCATTTATGTTGTGGTTTTAGTGCTTTCAGACTTCTTAAGGTTGGAAATTCATCATTTGGCCCATGGATTTGGATAGCGCAAGTTCATATGGCCAGTATTTTCTTTTACTCTTTATTTATTTTCTTTTCTCACATTGAGGACAATGTGACGTTTAAGTGTGGGGGAGGAAAATATTTGAACTTGCATTCTAATGCCATGTGATGACATTTTATGGATTTAAATACTCTAGAAATGTTGGAATTGTGTTTGAATTACTTGCCATGTGGATAATTTTCTTGAAATTGGGTTTATTGGCAGGGAGTTTCGTCCATTTATAAGGGGAAACTCTGTCAAAAATTTTTCAAAATCTTTTCAAATATTTTCACTATGACCTCAAAATTCTTCAAATTTTTGCACTTTTATTTAAAAATGACCAAATTGTTCCAACTTTAAGTGTCTAACTCTTCCACTTGTTGAAACTTTATATGTATTTTGGAAGATGTAGTCCTCATTTGATTTAGAAATGGTTATTATGCAATTAGGATTTTTGCATTTTAGAAAGTATATCCGGTAAAGTGAGGAAAATTGTGCCTATAATTTTGCATGTTTAATGAGATTTCTCCTCTTTATTTAATTTTGCAAGTAAGTGATTGATATAGTCAATAAAGGCCATACTCTTCTTTTGATTATTCTTGTGTATTTGTTAAGAGGGAATATTTATTTATTGTCTTTTACTCTTGAAAAAGAAGCAATAAAAAGAATAAAAGAAAACAAAAGAAGAATAAGAGTTTTTTGTTCTACTCCAATGATTCATGTACCGAGTAACCAGGGGTTGGCATCTATAAATGTCGACATTCGTGTAAAAAGGTACTTGAATTAAGAGTATAAATAGCAACTTGAATACGTGAAATATTGAGTAACCGGGGATTTTCATCTAAAAGTGTCGATTTTCGTGTCAAAAGGCATTTTCACTATTTGAGTAAAAATCAAGTATGAATAAATCTCTCTTAATTAAAAAATTAGAGAAAGAGATGATTTTGAGAGGAGGAAAGTTATAAATTGACTATGTGATTTGCTTGCTTGTAAAATTAGATTAGGGAAAGAGATTAAGTTTAACTTGTTAAAATTAGGATATAATTATCTTTCCTTTACTTGATATTATAAGTATTTAGTGTAATTTGAACAATTGTATAATTAGTGTTTGCCAAATTATGAGGAATTAAATTTTAAAAAAATGCATATATTGTTTCACCTCGTGAATCATTGTAGTTGATTACGTTTGAATTGTTTGAGAACAAGTAATGATTCAAGTGTGGGGTAATTGATAAGTGATTAATTTGAGCTACATTTGAATGATATTTTATGCTATTTTTAGTCACTTGGACAATATTATAGGAAGAAAATGGATCATTTTGGCTATAATTGATGTAAAATACTATTAAGTGATTAAATGAGATTTTTGTCACTTTTTACTCGCATTTTGTCCATAATTTGTACAGGAGTTGGAAATATACTTCATTTGGATGAAAAGCAAGTTGACAGCTTAGACACATCTTCGTATTTTGGCTATAACTTGAGTTACAATGATTGGATTGAGATGATTCTTGAACCATTTTGAAGATAAGAGATAGATATACAAATCTTATGAAGACATCGAAATCCAGTTTGAAGGTTTTCCTAGTCAAAAAGCCAAATGACAGTAGCTAATTTTCTATGGTCGAAGCTGAGATAAGGCAATGAGTAGTTAAGGGTATTTCAGTCATTTTTCAGCATACACAAATCCAAATGAGGTGATTCTTGATGCATTGGAAAGCTAACTCAAAAGGCTACAAGTTCTATGTTTTGGTCAGGAGTTAATTCAGCTTTTATCATCAAGAAACGTTTAGTTGAAATTGAAGCAGAATTGGAGCAACATTGAACACTGGACAGAAATTGCTAAGAATGGCAGGGGAGCAATCCGGCCGGATTTATGGCTGGATTCCGGTCAGAAATGGTTGCTCTCCACTTGCACAGCTTGTTTCCTTCTCCAATAATTGACAGTTATTGATGGACGTGTGACAACAACTTTGCAACTGTAAAAGTGATGTTTGAAGCCTCATTTCTTGACTAGAGTCCTCTATATATAGCCATGGACTTTCAAGATCAAGGAGAGCTTGGGGAGTGCAAGAATACTACCAAAAATATAGTTCTTACATTTTCTTAGTGTTAGGTTAGTATAGTATAGGATAGTTTAGCTAGTTAGTTCATCTTTCTTGTTTATTAGCTAGATAAAGAAGAGGTTGGTGAATGAAGAATGCAAGGAGATGAACTCATGTGACAAGGGTTACATTCCTTCCTAAACTCTTTATCTTTTGTACTTGATTCTATTGTTTGGTTAATATACAAGTTTGGATTTTATGTTTGTTATGACATTCTAAAGTTTATGCCTTGGTTTTGGTTGAACTTTCTATGATTGTTAGTGTTTATTATTTGGCTATTTGATGCTATTATTTTGAGCAAGTTATTTAGCATTTTAGTTCTTTAAATCATGATTAATTTGGTACTATTAATTGTGATAATCTAAAGGTGTTGTTTCTTCAATGAAAATTGAGATTTAATACTAGTTCAAGAAGTGGTAAACCTAGGGAGTACAGTCACGAGAGTATAGGTGCACCTATGTGGTTTTAGTGATTCATTTCATGTAATTTCATTGAAGAAATGAACTTGTAACTAATTTCATAACCATGAGAGTAGATATGGATTAGTTATAAGTATAGTTGATTCACTACGAAAGTAGGTTTTACATACATAAGGAAATTACGCCATAACTAGCCAAGATAGTAGTACTCAATGATCCAAAGGTAGCAATTGCATGAGTAGTTAGGAATACCATAACTTAAGGAGCTTTATTTACTATTTTCTTGCATAAGTTTAGCATAGTTTTATCTCTTTTAATTCATTGATCTTCTAAATAATAGAGAAACTTTAGTAGTGCCGGTAATTGTTCAATCTTTCTTGTGGGATCGACCCGATATATGCGCTAAACTATTAGTTGACATGTATACTTGCAGTCAAAATGGGTATAAATTGGATTTAAACTTGTACTTATATAAAAAAAACCCGTCAAGTTTTTGGCGCCATTGCCAGGGAAGATTTGTGACAATATCGGTGTAAAGAACAACTTTATTAGTTTAGGCATTTTAGTAGTTTTTCTTATGTATTAATTGAGTCTAGTTTGTTGTGTTAGTCTTGAATTTTATTTTATTTTTGTGTTTTATGTGTGTATGTGTTTTAGTAGTTATCCTTCTTGACTAATCTTGCTTTTGAGATTATTTAAAAGTAATTTTAAGTGATGAGGAGGGTAGGTCAATTTGGAGGACAATGCATGAGAAGTGAAAGATTGGCAATGGATGGTTACTACGTGCAAAACTCCTTGAATAGAGGTAACCAAGAAATTATCGAAGGTATGTCATTTGAAGATGGTTTAAAAAGCTTAAAGGCTAAACTTGATGGTATAATGTTAAAAGTTCAAATGGACACTATTATGCATAAGATTGAGTAAAAGAGGAATGTTAATACTTTTAATTCTAATCATATGATTTGTGATCTGTGTGGAGGTTATCATGCTGCTCATACATGTAGACAAACACAAAATGTGGATTATTATGATGAATTTGGGCATTGCAATCTTTATGGTCTTAATTGGAGCAATTCTTGTGCTTATGGTTGGGATAATCAATATGCTAATAGTGCTTTTCTTTGTTTATATGATTACCAATCCGAATGTGTCCACTGTGAATCAAAACCATCTTTAGAATTGGCAATAGAGAAGTTAGCTAATGTACCTCTACCTTGGGAATTAGAAAGTGCTAGCTGTAGAAAATTCTTCTAATTAATTTGATTTAGCCATAGAAAAACTAGCTAATACGAGTTCCGATCGTTTTGATAGGGTTGAGAAAAGATTAGATGAATTAACCTATCACTTTTGTAGAATACAAGAACAATTACATGTATTGTGTGAAATTATTTCTTCTAATAATTGACAAGGGTTTATTTTACGTATTTTTAGTGTGTTTTATTAGTTAATTTTGGTTTGATTATTTAGTTTTATAACTAAAATAACTAAGGTTTTGGTAAAAAACTACATTTTATGTTAAAGTGGCTAAATATTGCATTTTATGGATTTTTATGGGAAAAACTTCATATTTTGTAGGTTTAATGATTCAATCATCAAATGAAGTGCATTGAGAAGATATTTGGATGATTGAAGATGGATTAAAGTGAGGAAAATAAAATATGAAGTGTAAAAGGAAGAAATGCAATTTGAGGACAAAAATCAAGAAAAGTCAGCTTTGACAACTCAGACATATTTTCGTATTTTGACTATATCAGGAGCTACAATGATCGGATCAAGGTGATCTTGGTACCATTTTGAAGCTAAGAGATATATCTACATTTGGTATGAAGACATCAAAGTCCAATTCATCCGTTTTCATAGTCCAAAAGTTGAAATACCGAAATTCAACTCAGCTGTCCAAAGTGGAAAACAGAGTTCCGACCAGTGTTTAGTATTTTGATCATATCTCAGTCTACAAAGCTCCGATTTGGATGATTCTTGAAGCATTGGAAAGCTAACTCAAAGATCTACAACTTTGGTGTTTTGCACAAAAGCCAGTTCGGCCTGAATCATGGAGAAAATGGCAGTTGAAGTAAGGACAAAGTGAAAACGCGAGTTCACAAAACGCGAGTTGTAGACGCGTTTTGTAAAGGCGCGTTTTCTGGCCGAAATTCTGCAATTTGCTCAGTCAATTCTCTTGTGTTCATACCACTTTCCAGCTATAAGTTGCAAGAGAATTCGGTGCACATGCTTCAGAAGACAAAAGGGCAGACAAGGTGGCTTATTTTCAAGTCAAAAACATTTGTTATTGACTATCCTAACAAAGTTGAGATTTGGGAATCAAAATGTGGAATTTGACTTGGAAAAATGGAGCTCTTAAGCAGTTTATATGCAGAGACATTTTGGGTGGTCTGAGAAGGGGGAAATATACGGGAGAAGCTTGAAGAGTGCAGAAATGTAGTTCTTCCATTTCCTTAGTGTAGGATAGTGTAGTAAGTGTAGTTCATCCATTCTTGTATAATGACTAGATTAGGATGAAAATGGAGATGAAGAAAGAGAAGTTGAAGCTCAAGTGACATGGGTTATCTCTTCTCCAACTCTTTATCTTTTGTATTGGATTCTTAAATATAGTTAATATGCAAGTTCTGGAATTTATGTCTATTATGTGTCTCTAAAGTTTATGCCTTGGGTTTGGTTGAACTTTCTATGATTGTTAGTGTTTATCATTTGGCTATTTAACTGCTATGATTTGAGCAAGTTATTTAGCACTTTAGCTCTTTAAATCATGATTAATCTGGTACCATTAATTGTGATTATCTAAGGTGTTATTTCTGCAATGAAAATTGAGATTTAACATTAGTTCAAGAAGTGCTAAACATAGGGAGTACACTCACGAGAGTAGAAGTGCACCTATGTGGTTTTTAGTGATTCATTTCATGTAATTTCACTGAAGAAATGAACTTGTAGCTAATTTCATAACCATGAGAATAGGTATGGATTAGTTATAAGTATAATTGATTCACTACGAAAGTAGGATTCAAATGCATTAGGAAATTACACCATAATTAGCCTAGATGTAGTACTCAATGATCCAAATATAACACTTGCATGAGTAGTTAGGGATACCACAACCTAAGGAGCTTTTATTTGTTAATTTCTTGTATAAGTGCAGTAGGTTAAATTTCTTATTATTCATTGATAGTCTAAATAATAGAGAAGCTTTAGTAATACCGGTAATTGTTCACTCTTCCCTGTGGGATCGACCCGATATATACCCTAAACTACTAGTTGATCTGTATACTTGCAGTGAACGGGTGTAATTCGGTATTTTTTAGCTTGCACGTATGTAAAATACCCGTCAATAATATGCAAAATGACCCAATTATGAATGGTAGGAATGCTGTATGTGACAATGGATTATATTTTGATCAAAGTGATGCATCTAATGTGTGTTTTAATGAAGAAATATTCATCTCATATGATAATGAGTTTGGAATGAAGTTTGAACCTCAAGAGGCAAGCATAAATGATTCATATATAATCCTTCTTGAGGATTGTGTTAAGAATGTAGGTTCTTGTGTAGGACGGTGGATTTTAGGTAAGAGCCTTTTTTTTTTTTTTTTTTTTTTTTTTTTTTTTTTTTTAGAAATTCTTTTTATTTATTCATGGAAAATATAACCAAATATTCCTCTTACATAATCCTCAATTTTTCTAATTGAAGGTATCCCTATTCTGTCCAAACGGATTGCCCCACGAGCCAACCTTGGGAATTTACTGAAAGTATCGTAAACCTCAATTTGTTTATCTGGATGAGATATACCCACATTGGATAAAGCATCAACAACTGTGTTAGCCTCCCGATAGCAGTGCGTGAATCTAGGTGGATCATCTAATAACTGCCAAATCTGGTTGACGTATCTTCGAATTTTCCACGGACACTGAGTACGACGTTGAATGATCCCAATTAAAACCAATGAATCTGATTGTACACATATGTTTCCAAAACCGTTATGTATACAGATCTGAAGACCAATAAGAAGGGCACAAGCCTCTGCACGGAGACATGTAGTTTCTCCCAGATATGCCGAGAAACCAATCATTGGTAATCCAGTGGAATCCCGGAGTATGCCCCCACCTCCACCTATTCCTGGATTACCCTTAGCACATCCATCAGTGTTAAGAGTATACCTCCCTGTCTCTTTGGTTTCCCAGCGGATACCTTGATATACAACCGTACCCCCAGGTGCCTGAGTTTTGGTATGGAATTATGAACTAGAGGGTATCTTAACTGCGTGAACAAGAGAGTAATATCTTGTTTGTTTTGGGTTTAAATAACAATATAAGTAATCTTTCTTTTGATATGCTGACCTATTAGGAACATGGTCCACATGTACAAACAATTTGTTTTATCCGTTTTGATGTAAATTGGTCTATGTTAATGCAGCACTTGTCTGTTTAGTTCTTATATCTCTGTCATTGATGAAATTAGTAGAATTGAAATGTGTTGTTTGAAACCTTTTTGACACCAAATTATACTTAATTTCACATGAACAAGTCAACTTTTATACATCATTGTTTATAACTGAGGGTATAAAAGGGGCTTTATAAAGCCATTTGCCCTTTCAATATGCTACCATTACATCCAACTGAGTACCTATTCTTCAGTGATTTTTAACGACTCCACAAATTTGTAGCATGCCACCAGATTTATCTATTCTTCTAACAAACATTCCTAAAACAACTATTAGCCAAGGCAACAATGCACATCGAATGAGTCTCTTATTGGTTGATTTGTACTTGGTAATTTCAGCTTCAAGTGGCTTCATTTTGGCCTCCAATTTCATAGTTTTTGCTTCCCACTTTCTTGCAGTTTTCTCAAATTCAGCCATTTTTGCCTCTATTATATTGATCTTTCTGAGTAGATCCGGTATAATCATTATAGATCGAGCGCACATTTCATCATCTATCCAACCCCAATAGTGTAAGACTCGGAAATTTTACTTGTCTTTATAGCTCTTATTTGAAATTACTTGCCTTAGATTCCTGGTTGAATATGAGCCAAGGGAGTGAATTTTACTAAGAAAAGTTTCATAATCTCAAGTTGTTAGAAAATCTAGAAATTTTCGCAGGAGGCTCTGCACAGTTTTGGAAAATTGGCTATAACTTCGTATAGGAAAGTCAGAATTGAGTTCCGGTTATTGCGTTTGAAACTAGACTCATAGAGCTTTCTACGGTGTAAAATTTAAGTTTGATTCAATCTCTATAAATTCTAGGAAATTGGCAAAGTTTGACTGACAATTCTGCCTTGCACAAGTATGTGACAGCCCCACCTCACCCTAAGGCAAACCAAAGGGTTCGGCGGACCGCCTGCCCAACTCTCGCCAGGACTCACTCACTCATAGCTCAAGGAAAAAAATAACGCACATCCTTAGAAAATAAATAACATACCCATTTCAACTTAATATATACATACTTTGATGCTCAAATCCAGATACAAAGTTTCAATACACCAAAATACTTCAAAGTGGTTACAATACGAGTACAATCAACCCTAGTCGGGTACTAGCGTGAGTACAATTGCAAAAGTCAAAATAACTAGACTACGCTAGCCTGTACGTCTCACGCCTCGCTCGTACCCCCTGTAAGGAAAACAAATGATGTGGAATGAGTTAAAAGCCCAGTGAGGTTCCAAATAGCAAGTTAACCCTTATTTAAAAGTGCAAGTATCATGTAGCAAAGTAATGAGCATGAAAAGTTCATAAAAGTGAGCAATAATACTTCAAGTAGCAAATCTCAAAGTGAGCGAGTGTAAAAGTTTTTCAAAAGAAACAATAATCCAATAAACAATAATCACTCCAAAGTATAAGGATACGGATGGTTCTCAGGAGCCAAATTCCCATTGTATCACCAGAGCTTGATCAAGTAATAGTTGACACTCCGTCAACCTTCAAGTAAGTAACCAATCTAGTAGAGTACCACTTACACTACTCTCCGTCCACCATTCACACCCCCTACTGGGCCCAAAATCCTCAATAAATATTGGTAGTAATACTCGAGTATACCGATTAGTCGAGGAGATATCACTCCACTCGACATTACTAACTACCCATGGTTCGTTATCTAATCGACCAAACCCTTGCCGACTCGACTCGATTAACTAACCAGTGGGGTTTGGGGTTCCCAAAAGTCGATGAGGTAACACTCCAATAGACTGAATTAAAATAAAAGTACGAAAACGGGAATGAGAGGCACCTCCCACTCGGATTGAGTGTGGTACATACTGCCGCTCCGCACTTACAACTCAAGTACAAGTATATCAAATCAATTGCAACAATAAACAAGTAAATATCATATTAGGGCAAGTGCGATAAAGTACACCCTTGCCCGATCAACAAATCTCGTATCATGTATTTTCATGGATCAAGTATTAAAACAAGTGTCCAATTCAACCAGATATTTGGAAGCACTCACCAAAAGTCTAGTGCCTCTCAAAACCCACGTTCAGGTCCAACTCCTTGGTTGGAGTCCAAATCTGCGATAAAATATCATTTACGAATGTAAAACTTTCTAGAGTTCGAAATATAGGAGTTTCGCTTCAAGAAAATCAAGTAAATGCAACTCGTTTAAGTAGTATTCAAGATACTTATCAAATTCTAAGAAATTCATGCTCGCTCTTAAGACTTTGAAACTTGGAAACAATTATACTTTGAAATACCATTTGGGTCGACGAAATGGAGAAAAGTATATCTATTAGTCATAAATTTCATTTTTTTTCAAGGGTACAAGGTCGGCCAAGTTCTAACTTATATACCTTGATAAAAGAAGGTGCAAATATCCTAGATGGTTCAAGTGGTATTCACTCTCAAACCTTACTCAAGTTGCAAGCATATCTACCTAGTTCTCGAGCGTAAATTTGGGCAGCACACCCTTAGTATTTACCTATTTTCCAGCCATTTATGGCTTCATTCTTTTCCTCAATCAAACCCAAAGTTACACACAGTACAAATTCATTTCAATAGCCGTTCAATAAGCTCAAGGTAATACAAGTACAAAAATCAAGCTAATGACATGTGCGGAAATGAAGTTTAACAAAAGACAGATTTGACGGGTTTTTACGGATTGGACACATCTGAGGCTACACTTATCAGATTGAGGTGAAACTTATACCGTTTCGAAGCTAAGACAAAGGGCTACAACTTTGGTGAAGACCACCTAGTCTAATTGCCAGTGTAATCCAGTCAAATTCCCAATTCACAGAACCAAATTCCAACTAACCGGCCAGTTAACCGTACTACCTCCAAATGGCCATATCTCAAGCTACCAAAGTCCGTTTAAGGCGTTCTTGAAGGCGTTGAAAAGCTAAGACAAAGTACTAAAACTTTCATGTTTTGACAAATGGCTAAATCAGCACAGATCATAGCGAATAGACACGGTCAATTGAATGAACTGTCTAAAACTGATCACTGGATGCATCCTAGGGCAGTGAGGGTATTTTGGTCTTTTCATAGGTTACGTTGCTCCGATTGGCCTGAAATTTTGTAGGAAACTATAAAACATCATTCTATACAACTTTCATGTTTTATTCTAAGCCTAATTCAGCCTCTAACATACTCAAATAGAAACAAGCAGAACTGAACCATAAGAAATCTCAATTCTGGAATTTTGTTATATGCAAGCTATAATTCATATTTTTACCTTAAACTACTACTACTTTCTCCTTTACAAGATTATATACCATATATACACATCATATAACACCTAACCCACAAGAAATCCTAACTCAAAAGTCTTTCATCTAATCATCAAAATCACTTGAAACAAGCATCACAAGCACAATACTACCATTAATACCCAACTTAATCATGATTAATGGAGAAAGAAAGGTTGATCAGCCATTATACCACAAGACAAGAGCTTGCAAGAATGATCCTCCACCTCTCCTTGAAATTTTTGGTTCCTTAAGCTTCCCAAGCTTCCAAACTAGTGATTAATCGGTTTAGTTTTTCTTGTTTGCACTCAATCAAGCAAAACCCAAGATGGATTGAAGCTCTCTTTCTCTTGTTTTTCCCTCCAAAGCCACGACCAAGACCAGCAAGAAATGAAGAAAAATCATCTAAGAAGAAAGATAAGAAGGTAGGAATTAAGTTGGTCAAGCAACCATGGAATGGTTGCCACTTGTCGCGATGAGATTAGCTTTTAAAATTTTCTTTTCTCTCTCTTATTTTGGTCCACAATTTCGGTTGGCTTAAGGAGATATTTAGGTATGATTTTGTTCAATTAATAACAAGGAGATTAAGGTAATAAAGTATGGGTCAAGTGGTGCACTCAGTCGGTAACGAACGGTACACTTCGGTTCAACCCGATTTTCCTTATTTCGCACGTACTAGGGTTTTCATTTATAATTCCCTATCTTATGGTTATTACTTCTAATCAAACACTTAATATCATCTAAAACTCACTCTTAATCACCAAATTTAGTGCACACATCTCACCAAGTGAGCGCACAGTCAAAATACGCAAAAAGCCTTAATTTACCCGAACGAATAACCTAAAGGGAAAACCCTTGATTCTATGTTGGATTGTAATTACTGAGGGTGTGCATAAGTAGTAAAGCTATTAAAAAGGAATAAATGCTAAATAAAAGGAATTTTAAGAAAAATATGAGGGATTTTACAATTCTATTGGTTACAATTATGGTTTCGATTAAAATATAAGGGATTTAGGAAAATCGGGTAGTCACAAGTAAACTAGGGTTTTTTTTTCCTTTTGATTAGAATTTAGGGTATCTAATCTTTAAAACAAAACAATATCTTAAAACAAAAAAAAAATATAGAAACCGTAATATCCTAAAAGTCGGGGTATCACAAAGTAAACATAGGAATGTTGTAGTAGTTTATGGCTCATTTTGACCAACTTATGAACTAAATCTCTTTGAGGTGTCTTCTAAAGATTTTTAGTATTTGAAGTCTAGTTTTTAACAAGCCAAGTTGTATAAATTTTTGATATTTATAACTCAAGTTATGAGTTTTCTAAAGGAAGGGAATAAGTTAGGGTTTTTGTGCATACTAGGGTTTTGGTGTGTGTTTTTGTGTGCATTTTGGTAGTGTGATTGTGAGAACTTGTAAAATCCCTTATATTTTCTTAAAAATTTCCTTTTATTTGGAATCCATTATTTTACAATAGTTTTACTACTCATTCACTTCCTCAATAGTTACAATTAATCATAGAACCAAGGGTTTTTCCTTTACTTTCATCGTTAAGGTAAACTAGGATTTTTACATCTTTTGATAGTGTGATTAATTGGTGAGGTATGTGTACTAAATTTGGTGGATAAGAAGAAGTATTAAATAAGAGAAAGTGTGTGATTAGAAGTGATAATAATAAATTAGTGAATCATAAGTTAAAACACAAGTGCAACAGAGTTAAGGAAAATAGGCTTGAACCGACGTGAGCCATTTGTTACCGGTGGAGTACCGCACTTGACCAATACTTTCTTACCATAATCTCCTTATTTTTATTTTATTTTTCCTTTCCCTAATTTTATCTTAAGATGGCCAAAATTTTTGACCAAAAAAAGAGAGGAAAAAGAACAAAAATAAGAGGAAAAATGATAGAGCAACAAGTGGTGGTCATCAAGTCAACTTTGACCAAAGACCATTCTAGTCTTTATCTTGTAAACTCTCCTCAAAGCCTATTCATTTTCTTCGTCCCTTGGCCGAACTAGAGAGAGATAAAAGAGCAGAGAAACTTCACATTTCATCTTGGGTTTTGATTGACTTGGAGAGAAATCAACAAGAACCACAAATCTAATCCGAACAAAGATGCAACAAGGTGACAAGGAAGTTTGAGGTGGAATGATTTTGCATAGGCAGCCTTGGTTTTGTGTTTTTCCTTGAGGTTTGAAGGTATTAGGTTAAGAAACTCTTCTTCTCTCTCTTATCTTGCATTTTATTGGATAAATGACTTGAAACTTAGAAGTTTTATGGATGATAACCTAGATTGGTGAAGATTGATGGAATTTCAGCCTAGGGTTTCATTTTCCAGCTTTAGTAGAGAATTCTGCCCTGCTTCTGACCAACTTCATTCGTCCATGTTAAAGGCCGAATTAGGCTTAGGTCAAAACATGAAAGTTGTAGGAAATGGTGTTATATAGATGTCTGTAAAATGTTAACTCAATCGAAGCACTGTAACATGTGAAATGACCAAAATACCCCTGACTGCCAAATGTTTTTTTTTCCGCGGGCAGTTTTGAGATTTCATATTTTTGGCTTCATTTCACTTTTATCCGTATCAAATCAGCATTTGGTCAAAACATGAAAATTTTAACCCTATGTTTCAGCTTTCCAACGCATCTGAAAACGCCTCAATCCGAAATTTGTAGTTTGAGTTATTGTCATTCAAATCCAGTGCTGATAACCAGACTGACATTTAAATTCTGGTTTTGTAATCTGCAAATTTGACCTAGATCATATGTGAACTGGGTTGACTTGTCTTCATAAAAGTTGTAACCCTTTGTCTTAGTTTCGAAACGGTATAAAGTGTACCCTAATCCGATAAATGTAGCTCCAGTTGTGACCAAAATGCTATAAGATGTCAAATCTGCTGTTTAGCCTTTTGTCTTCAAAACTGATTTCCGGTTGTATTATTAGACAAGTGTTGTAATTGGATGATTTCGGAGCCTAATTGAAGGGCTATAATGGTAACATTGCTTGTGTGAGACTTTGGGGCTGATCTGAGAAAAATAATGAAGCCATAAATGGTTGAAAATTAAGTAAATACAAATGGCGTGTTGCCTAAATTTTCATTCGAGGACTAGACGTGTGCACTTGTAGTTTGAACGAAGAGTTGGGGTTGAATTGAGCTTGAATTGTCTAGGTTATTCAAGTTCTCTTTCATGGAGGTATTTAAACTAGAATTCAGCCGAAACTTGTACCCTTGAAAAAATGAAAGTGACGACTAATAGAAATACGTTTTCCTCGTCTCTTCGACTCAAATGGTGATTTCAAAGTTTAATCGCTTCAAAGTTTTAAAGTTTTAAGAGCGAGCATGAGTTTTACGAATATTCTCCAAATCAGTTTCAATCACTTGATTCTCGTTAAACGAAACGTTTAAATCTCGAACCTTTGTGATTTCAAAGCTCTTAAACGATGTTTTATCATAGATTTGGACTCCCAACAAAGAGTAATACCTGAACGTGATCCGTAAAGGCACTACATCTTTGGTGAGTGCTTCCAAATACCTGATTGAATTTGACACTTGTTTCCAATATTTGACCAATGTGATCGAATAATATGTGATTGGTATGGTCGGGTAAGGGTGTACTTTGTCACACTTGCCCTAATGTGATATGTACTCGTTTATTGTTGCAATTGATTTGATATACTTGTATTTGTACTTGTGCTTGTAAGTGCTCAGCGGCTGCATGTACCACACTGAATCCGAGTGGGAGGTGACTCTCCTTCCCGTCTCCGTACTTTTATCTTGATTCAGTCGATTGGAGTGTTATCTCATCGACTTTTTGGGACCCAAACCCCACTGGCTAGTTATTCGAGTCGAGTCGGCAAGGGTTTGGTCGATTAGATAACGAACCATGGATATCTAGTGTTGTCGAGTGGAGTGTTATCTTCTCGACTAATCGGTATGCTCAAGTATTACCACCAGTGTTTAGTTGGTGTTCGGGCCCGATAAGGGGGTTGAATGGTGGACGAATTGGTGTTAAGCGAAGCACTACTGGATTGGTTACTTTATTTGAAGGTTGACGGAGTGTCAACTAATACTTGATCAAAATCTGGTGAAGCAACGGAAAATTGGCTCCTAAGAGCCATCTGTATCCTTATACTTTGATTGTTATTTGTAGTGTTATTGTTTCTTTTAGAAAAGAATTTTACACTCGCTCATTTTGAGATTTGTTACCTGAAGTGTTATTGCTCACTTTTATGGACTGGTTATGCTCGCTACTTTGCCACTTTGATACGTGAACTTTTCAATAATTGTCAACTTGTTATTTGGAACCTTACTGGGCTTTTAGCTCATTCCACGCCATTTATTTTCCTTACAAGGGGTACGAGCGAGACGTGAGACTGGTACAGGCTAGTGTAGTCTAGTTTTTAAAAATTTTGTAATTGTACTCGCGCTAGCACCCGACTAGGGTTGATTGTACTTGAATTGTAAACACTTGAAAGTGTCTTGGTGTGTAGAAGTTTTGTATCTGGGTTTGAGCATCAATGTATATATCAAATTTGAATTTATTGTGTTATTTAGTTTCTCTGGATGTAATTTAGGTTCTCGAGTTACGAGTGAGTGAGTAATGACGAGAGTTAGACAGACGGTCCGATAAACTCTGGGGTACGCCCTAGGGGGAGGTGGGGTCATCACAAATAGCCACATCCATTCTTCAAAAATAAACAAATTCATTATGTTTCTTACACAATAATAAATTAAGTATCTAGAAAGATGTTACAAACCTCCCCCAATGCGCGTTTGGCAAATCTTCTTCTTCCCGAATTTTGTGCAGTACATGAAGTTATCATTACTATCTTAATCCCACAAACACAAGTAGGCAGATGAGGCATCGATGTAGGTGGCATGGATCTTGCTGGCACGGCTCTTGGTGACGTTGAGCTTGGTCCTACTTCCTCTAATTCAAACTGGGTTTTCCATTTCCTTCTCTCTTGTTGCAGTAGAAGCAGAGCCTTCTTTAGGTTTATACAATAAGAAGAAGAAGATGCATGTTGAACTCCCTAAATTGACCCTTTCTTTTGTCTTGAAAATCGCATGGGCAGACAAATCAGCAAACTTAACGACTAAATCTAACAGAATGGCCTTAAGTTTTAACTTTATATATTTTAGTGGCCAAAACCAGACTTTTAATAGTTGAGTGGCAAAAACTCGACGATTGCAAAAGTTTAGTGGCCATCCAGATAATTTGCTTAAAAAAAAGGATTTGCATTAGATTTATCGGCATGGACCACTTAGTTACTGGCTGGTTGGATTAGTCCATGTCCAAGAATAAACCAATCAAAAACTTGATAACTTAGAAGATAGGATCCACACGCTTGTGGTTGGATTAGTCCATGTCCAAGAATAAACCAACCAAAAATTGATAACTTACAAAATAGGATCCACACACTTTGCTAAGTAGATGAGCCTGCGGTTGTTCTTCAATAAAGTGGGCTGGTACACACATTAAAAAGAAATTTAAACTTTGTTTCTTGAAAACTCTTTACATTGTTTGTATGAAGCGTAGAGATTTTTTTTATACAAGTAGGTTAAGATAAATGTCATATTATCACTATTTAAATTTTGAATTCAATTTTTCCTCATATGTCATATATTTAGATCTGTTAGTATAAAAAATCTTTATAGTAATAATATATACAACATTAATGTATAGTTGTGTATATCTATACTTCTTTATGTCGTGAAAACCTTGTTTAACGCATTCAATGAGACTCGATAAACTCTTTTTATTTTGACTTGATAAATTTTTAATAAGCATAAAAGTTTGGGTGGTCTTTAAACTATAAAAAGATTGAGGCCAAAAGAGGAATAAACAGCTCAAGAATTTCAAATGTGCATTTAAAATTAGGAGAAGCAAAGAAAGCCAAAATAAAGAGCCTTCAAAATCTTAACTGCCACATAAAATGCTCCAAGTTGGGTAGAAATTTCGCCGACGTGTTGGGTCTAAGTCCATCCATCAATGGAAGTCATGACCTACAGTGGAAAATTTGTGCTGAATTCATGGAAATTTTGATTCTCTATCAGTTAGTTGTGAAATTGATTTTTCAATTTACGATCCTCTCTTTTGTAATCTAAATTAATTTAAAATTGTTTGTTAAAATCACTAAATAATTAGTTGTGAAATTGATTTTTTGATTTACGATCCCCTCTTTTGTAATCTAAATTAATTTAAAATTGTTTGGCATAAAATCATTAAACAGATTGGAAATTTGTCACATACCTTAAAGTTGATAGGTCAACGTTAAAGAAGCAAGCAAGTAAATTAGGTTTCCATGAGAATAACAAATTCTAAAGCATGAGGGACAAAATTAATACCTAAAAAAAAAATAGTCCGCAATGCGTGTTGGATGGCTACCAAAAATGGTACACACTTTGTGAAAAAAAAACTTTGTACAGACTTTGATTTTTCTTTTTATTTTTTTTTTTGTTCTTGTTCCTTGTCAAAATTTGATCATTTAAAAGTTTACATCGTTGAATAAGATATTTGAGCATTCAAAAAACATTTTATACATAAAGTGAGTTGCATTTAGTGTGACAAACACGTTAATTGGATGACCTCTATTAGTTTCTCTCAAAGGACATGTACGTATGAAACTCCTTTTTCCTTTTTGACTTTTTTGAGCTAATCCAAATTTCTCTCTGCAATGAAGGCATTCTTTGACATTAATGTGACATCATAAAGTGTTGCCTTCAAGAAAAAAGAATAGATCAGCAACCTGGAATGAAGATATCAAATCAAGAAAAACGAAGAAACTTGTTTGGACAACAATTTTTCAAAGAAAAATTACTGCATTTTCCGTGAACATATTTTCCAATCACCTTTTTATCTCACATATATCAAATCGTTGCAATAATTTTTCTACAAAAAATCTACAAAAATGCAATCCAAACAAAGCATGTTGCCTTCAAGATCAGGAAGTCCATGTGTAGCATTTCAAAAGGGTTAGGATAATAGGTTTAGGGTTCCAATACTTTCAATTGTTGAAGGGATCTCTTCCAAGCAATGAACTGTTCATGCCTCTGATTTATATGAGTTATTTTAGAAGGAAAACAGATAAAGCCACCCTATTGGGCGATGACGTTAAATTCAAAATTCCAATCGAATAGAGATTCTATGCAATTGCATCATGCATACAATTCATTTAATTCAACAAAATTAATTATAAGACTTTCAAAAGTTTCCGAGTAAATGGACACCGTTTTGATGGATGCATGCATAGCTTCAAAAATTGACTTCAGCTGATGTTATCTTGTCATCCAATCTGCATCTCAAATTTATATGTGGAGGTGTGGTGAAAATTAAACAAGAAGTTCTAGTGAAACTAACATGTTCAATGGGAATTTAATTCGATCAATTAAAACTTGGCCTTTAAACGTAAGCCAACAAGAGTCTGATCTTCAATAACATAATCGTACTAGTTCTTAACCGTTACTTCAACCGGAGTACAAATAATTTGTTGAAAGATTCTATAAATTTGAAAATTACTTTTGGTAACAATAAAATTAAAGTAAACATTTTGTTTTTGAAGATGCAAAAGAATTTAGTTTGAAGATCTAAAAAATTGTAGTAAACATTTTGTGCAATAAATTTGTAGAAATATTGACGGATATTGATGATTCATGAACACAATTTACATACATAGAATGGCTCATATATAATTCATTAAAAGTTGCTATAACTAAGAAAGTCAAAAAGGAAGATAATTAATTGTTGAAAAAGGAGAATGGAAAAGTAGGATATAAATAAGGAGATAATTAATTACAGGAAAAAAATAAAAATTGTCTAAATTTTAGGATTAGTAACTTCTAACATATAATCAAGCCAAATACTATAATAACAACATAAAATATGATTGCAAAGAGATACATACATACATACATACACTAATCTATCCGGAGTTCAACTGTGTAGCGAAGAACACACTGCTCTATTGGAGCATCTAGATGACAACGACATCATCAATATCAACCAAGTGCATCTATTACAAATTCATTTTTAAGACTACAACTTTTTTTGACATATTCTGGTTTCAATGATGATGAAACTACAAACACTCGCTGTTCCAAGGATTGTCTGGACTCACTGGGGGCGTTTTTCGCTCGCTACCAGGCTTATTCTGGGCAGTGGATAAACGGGGGTAAGAGCTCGTTTATTCTGTCTAACAGGGCCTCGGAGGATAGTGTTGCTCTGGTACGAGAGAAGTTACGGTTTCAATAGCAAACGCTCCCATTCGTATATTTGGGAGCTCCAATCTCCAGGGGCAAGGAGGCGTGCACACTCTTCGATCCAGTATCACAAAAATGCAGAATCGGCTGTCACATTGGAGCTCTCGGCTGCTCTCGGCAAGGGGCAAGTTGGTCCTCCTATGGCATGTACTTTCATCCATTCCAATGTACTTGCTGCAGGTTCTTCATCCGCCGAAAGCGATTTTCCAGAGGTTGGGTAGAATATGCAATGCCTTTTTGTGGGGTAAAGCGGATGGCTCGAAGGGCATTCATTGGACATCTTGGGACAGGGTTTGCTTCCCAACGCCAGAAAGGGGTTTGGGGGTAAGGTCATTTGGGGACTTGAGTGCGGCCTTTGCTTGCAAACTGTGGTGGCAGTTACGTCGGAATAGGTCGAGGTGGGCGGAGTTCATGCATGTGAAGTACATTAAAGGCGGGCACCCGTCTATGGTGCAAGTGAGTAGGCCCATGGGGATTTGGCGTCGGTTAGCGCAGGTCTGGGATTTTATGGAGACGAGGATTCGATGGTGCTTGGGTAAAAGGTTTGTTGACTTTTGGCATAACAGGTGGTTGCTAGAGATGCCCTTGGCTGAGGAGCTAGGCAAGATTGACCCGCCACACATGCTAGTGGCGGAATTCTTTGGAGAGGGGGGATGGAACACTGGATTGCTACAGGCGTGGCTACCAATGGGTTTGGTGTGCCAGGTCCAAGAGATTACCTTGTATCCAGATCAGGAAGATGAGATGGTATGGGTGGGAGGCTCTGCACCGAAGAAGGAACCTATCTCTGGTTGATAGGTTCGTATGGAATAGGATCCTTCCGCTCAAAATCCTCTTCCTAGTTTGGAAAGTGCTGTGTAATTTGGTCCCGGTGGAGGGGAATCTGCAAAGGCGGGGCATCATGATGGCATCTAGGTGTAACTATTGCTCTTTGAATGAGGAATCCTCGAAGCATCTTTTTCTGGGTGGGCCAGTGGTGGAGCAGGTTTGGGACTTCTTCCGCGGACGGTTCGGTATCCTTCGAACTAACTCGCAGTCGGTCTCGGCGGACTGTTTATCTTGGTTTTCTTCAACATCAGTGGGCTCGGCAAATCATATACGGACGATTACGCCATGTTTAGTCCTATGGTATATATGGCAAGCCAGAAATAAAGGCACGGTTTGAGGGGGCTCGGATAGATCCGCAGGGGATAATTTGGGTAGTGGGCAGTATGGTGGAGCGATTAGGGAGGTCGAACATCTTTTCCATAGTGCATTTCAAGGGTGACTCGGAGGACCCATGGGATCGTTTAGCTACATGGAGGCCGCAGGTGACAAGGCACTTGGTGACCTCGTGGTTGCCGCCACCGGAGGGTGTGGTCAAGCTAAATACGGATGTCAGTGTGACAAAAAGGAAGGTGTCAGGAGGAGGCTTGCTGCAGGACCATGAGGGTAGGTTGATTTTTGCATTCTATAAAGAGTTCGGGGAGGTCGATGTACTGACTGCTGAGGGTAGGGCATTGCTGCAGGGTTTACTCTTCTGTAACAGAGTTCGGGTTCAACGGTTATTGGTGGAGGTGGATTTGACGGGACTCGTTCAATTGCTAGACTCAGGGTCCTTGGAAAAATGGCTGTTATGTAACTCGTTACGGCAGATTCGGGCCCTGCTTCAGAGTTTCAGTGCCACCACTAGGCACATATTCAGATAGCGAACGCCGCGGCAGATAAGTTAGCAACGATGGATCTCCAGGGTGATTTTTACAGCACGGCTTTCCAGCAACTCCCGCGGGAAGTTAGAGCTACTTTGCTTTTGGATAGTAGGGGAACTCCTTTTGTTCGTACCCAAGATGGGAGGGAGTAGCCCTCTTGTCGCACCTTGAGACCGATGTAGCCTGTAGCTCCTTGTTCTCTACCTTTTAGCAATGAAATAACTCTTTATTAAAAAAAAATACAAATACAAATTTTAGTTTTGGATTCCATAAACTACAAATTCGTTCTCACAAGGTTAGTGACTGATGCTATTCTTGTTTCAATAATGATGAAACTCGTGGCTCTCTCTGGTACCAGTTTATAATCTCAAGTCAAACACTGACTTGGAAACGTAATGAAGATGAACTTTGGGTTTTTGTTAGTGATTTGACCCAACAATTAGAAATTATTATGTAATAGTAATGCAATGGATAATTAAAAGGTTTTACATGTAAAGAAGCCAGGGGCAGAAAGAAAGTGGTTCATATCCTCTATCCGAGTTGTCTTTCTAACTCTCGATTGAAGATCAGTGTTATCAGTGTTTTGAAAGGCGTATTTGGGCAAGTTTCAGGGCAAGCCCCAGGGCAAGATATTCTCAAATTACCCTTGGATGGTTAAATGGTGCGTTATTGTTGTGGGACATTCGCCCTAAGGATCGAGGCAAGCGCTAGACCGTTTGGGCAAGTTTTGTTTTTTGAGGCATAAAAAATATATACATTTAAAATCCTAGTACTTTTTCCCATTTTTTAAAGTTCCAACAAAAATCTAAATTGGATTTTCCCTTTACTTGCTTAAAGAAGTTGAGATCCTTAAACTCAACTTGCAATTTCTGAAAACTTTTCTTATATTAGCCTATAAATTTAAGTTGGCAAACATAAATGTTAGTTTGGAATTTGATAATACAAAGGAGGAGATATTTCAAAACTTTGTCCCTCACATTGAGGATACTCTAAAGAAATAGGAAAAAGACATTTTTTTTATAGTTAAACCTCACAAGTATCATTTGCTAGTATTTTAGAAAGAGCTTTCGCAACTATGATCATTAGTTTGCGGGATGATAATAAAGTTTTTTATGCAAATAATCATTGAAGTTTACAGTGGTTTATTGGGTTTCTGTTCATAGGATGTCATTAGTTACACAAGCAGGTTTTATTTTAATCACATAAGGTTATAATTTTTCTTTATTTTTGGGTATTTTTAATATTATATATACGCAGATGTATATATATATGTATGTATTTTTATATTTTTAAAATATTAAAAAATAAAAGAATGTCCTGCCCACGGTTTTCGCCTTTTAAAACACTTTCTAGGCTAAACGACACCAATTGGAGTCGGAAAACCTTGATGACGTAACTCTGCACAAAGGCAGAGCAATCGCTCCTTCCTCCACAGTGCACTTTAACTCAACCCTTGCCAACTACCGAACACTATCATCACCTTCTCCACTACTCTTAGCTAGTCATCTTCCCTCCAACAAATTCCACCCCGAACCTCGCTGACTCGGTTGTTACCACCTGTTTTTTCTTTAGTTATGCCGAGTCCTTAATTCTTTATATCTACTTCGCTTCCTCCTTGTTTCACCATCCTCCTCTTGCTCTTTCTCACTCAGAGGACACACAAACACATTTGCAGATTATATCCACCAGATATTTCAACCTTTAACCAACCACCGACAAGTTTGTAGGAGTATTTTATTGCTATAAGCCAATCGACTTTCCCATCCCAAAACTGACTACGAGATGGCAATATATATTTTATTTTGGACAAATCTCTTTGACGTAAGATCATCGATTTAATTTTAATTCCTTTAATTTAAAAATGTATTCCAAAATTAATCGGGGATGTTCAAACATCTAAGGTGTGTTTGGATTGTAATTTTTCAAAGAAAAATTGTTACGTTAACATATTTTTTAATTATTTTTTTATCTCACGTATATCATATCATTACAGTAATTTTTCTACAAAAAGTCTAGAAAAATGTAATTCAAACAAAACCTAACTTATCGTGAGGATAATACTAATTAAAGTGGGCTACTTACCCCAAAAAAAATTAAAGTAGGCTTCTGGAGGACAAAGAAGATAAGAAAGAAGAGGAAGAATTCCTAGGCCTGATGATGAGGAGGAGGACATGGGAGTGGTAGGTTGTTGAAGCCTTGTGGGTTGTGTTTGAAACTGAAAGTGAGGAAATGAGGAGTTGAGACTTGAGACATGGCGGAGAGTTAAAACAAAATTGATTTAAAATTTTTTTTCTTGTCTACACGATAAATTTGATTCTATATATATTAAAGAAGAGGAATGATCCACGAAGAATCAGAGAAGAAGTCTAGAAAAGAATGCAAGCCCCGAAATTTGATTCAAATTAGTTGGTTCAAAATTGTTTTAAGTAGGCAAGCACCTTTTTTTGGCGTTTCGACAGAGAGCAGCAGCTGGCAAAAAGTATTTTGTTTCACGTAATTAATGTTCAATGACCATTTTTGGCATCTACGACAAAGAGCAGCAGCTGCTAGAATTTAGTAGAAAGGCAAAATGTAGTTCAATTATATCCTAATCTAGCTATAGCTTTACTTCTTTTTCAATTTTCAGGTGTTGATCCTCTTTTAACTCTTAGTTGTCCTCTGGTAGTTGCAGGTGAAGTTCCTCCTCTTGTAGCTGTTTCTCTACTCCATCTTCCTCTCCAATTTTCGATTGTGAAAGGAGGTTCTTTACCTAAATATGCATAATTTGTAACCCTTTTCTGAATCTGTTAATTTTCGTTTCCCTGCCTTTTTGGGTTGACGAGCCCCTTGGCTTGTGTGTTGTTGGTTTCGTAAAACTTCTTCATTCTGTTGCTGCTGTGCAGATTCTGCTTGCTGTTGTTGTTGGTTCTGCTGCTGCTCTTGATCCTGCTGATGTTGGCTCTGCTGCTGCTGCTGATTCTGTTGATATTGATTTGCTGTTGTAGTTGATTCTGCTAGTACTGCTGTTGGTTCTGTTTCTGATGCTGATTTTTCTGCTGTTGATATTGATCCTACTGTTGCTGTTGGTTCTGATGATGATGATGCTACTGCTGGTTCTGCTGTTGATGCTGCATATTCTGCTGCTGCTGGTGTTGTTGATACTCGAATTGTTGTTCCTCACAACCTTGTTGCTTTTGTTGATTGTCTTGTTACTGCCACTTGCAACTAGCTATATTATGGCCTGCAACACCACATTTTCTGCAATGGATGACTATCCTTCTCCGCAACCTCTTTTCACTCTTTTGAGTTTCAGTAGGATCTCTTCTCCTGGCCTTCATAGGTCTACCGGGTTGCACTATCCTTTCTGGTGGATGAAGATCCACCCCATCAGTTTCAAGCCACATGCTTTGTCCATTGATAGGTTATAGAATATTATCATAAATTTTTAGAAACAGATCTTTGTTGTACCAGTCATAAACTTCTTTATAAGGGTCACTATTATTTCTGTGAATTACTGCAATAGCATGACAATAAGGAATACCTGATAAGTTCCATAATTTGCATGTGCACGACTTTTTCTTTAAATAAACAGCAAACTGGGCCTCTCTTGGTCCTCTAACTTGGTATCCATCCACAGCATTCCAAATGGTCATCCACTGCCTTGATTCTATCACTTTATCATCAATTATCTTTCTAATTAGTGGGCCAATGGACAATTCAAACATTTACATTGTAGTTCTCCTTCTCTGCATTAGAAATATCCTCTCTATTAGAAATACCCTAATGGTCTCAAACATTGTGATAATTGACTGCTGCCTAGCTTCAAGAATATGACCATTAAAACTTTCACACAGATTATTAACCAGCATATCGCATCGAGTATGTTCCGAAAAAAAAGTCTTACACCAATGACTGGGATGTGGTGCTTTCTTCACCCATTCATATGCTTCCTTGTCAAATTTTTTCAGATCTTCAATTGCTTTCTTGAGTAGTTTCTCAGTAGTACTTGCTGCAATGTTCCATAGTTTTGTCTTCAGGGCAAATCCGTGATGTTTTTTCTTGAAGTTGTTATAAAGGTGCTGCACATAGTATCTATGCTCACTGTTTGGTAGTACCTCAGACAATGCTCGGTCAAGACCCTATACATTATTACAAACAAAATGCATTAGTAAACTGATATAGGTTATGTATAGTGCATGTACAAAGGGATGGAGTTAATACCTTCTGCTGATCAGAAATAAAGGTGTAGCTATACCCATTTTCAATCTGCAAGTCATTCTTCAGCAGCTCAAACAACCATTTCCACTGTTCAGTTGCTTTCCTCTCAACGAGTGCCCAGGCAATTGCCCACCATCCATTGTTGGGATCTACTCCAATAGCAGTCAATAGTTGACCACGATATTCAGCCTTTATGTGGCATCCATCAACCCCAATAATGGGCCTACAACCGTCCTTAAAGCCTTGTTTTAATGGTCTCAAATAGCAATAAAGTCTTATGAACTTTAGGTTGCAACCAGGTTGTCTGAAGGGAGTAAACATAACTTCCATTGTGGTATTTGGGTGTGTCCTCTTAATTTCTGCACAATATCTCCATATATCCTTATATTGCTGCTTTGCATTCCCTTGAATCTCCTTTTTAGCAATTGCCCTTGCATTGTATGCCACCCATGTTGAAATTTTCGCTTTGAAGTCATCATAAACTATTTGTCTTAACATTCTTGGAGGCATTTTAATATTGCATCTAAACCTTTCCATGTACTTGTTTGCAAGCCACTTCGCAGAAATATTCTTGTTCTCCCATGCATGATTGCAGTTTGTGTGCACATTATTCATGCTCTTAACAACCAAATCATCTGTCCCAAGAGCAGTCTCAGCTGATGCATAAACAAACCATTGGCAAGAAAGCTTGCATTTTGCTCTAAACCTTTTTTTTTCCATTTGTGTATGGCTTTATTGATTTTCCTTTCATGATGGAATATGTTCTTACAACTAATCTTAGCTGTTCAACTGATTCAAACTTCATTCCTACGTGAAACTCAAAATTTGGGTCTTTTAGATCTCTTTCCGGATTGAAGTCAGCATACATATTCTTCTAGTCATCATTATTCTCTTCATCTGAGGAGCCAGCATCACTATGCAGCTCAGTCACTACTGTATCTTTCTCTAATGCATGGACATCAGCTAAATGGGGAGTTGCCTCTTCACTATATGCTGTAGAGATGTTTCTTCTCCTTCTAACTTGCTTCTTCCTCCAAGACTGTTGGTTTCCAGTTCCCAAATGTATAGGTTGTTCTTCATTTGTCTCAGGGTGCTGCTGATGTTCAAATTCAGTTTCAAGTCCTGATTGTTGTGACCATGGATCCATCCTTGTTGGTTGCTGTTGTGAGAATTGCTCATCTGCAATTGATTCTTACTGTTGTGAATCATCATTACAATCATCATTAGAAGTGGGATGTTGTGAAGATCTAGGTTGCTCTGTATTAGAAGACTCGAATGCCTCATCATCTACACCAGATTTTAGACCGTCAACAATCAATTCTTCTAACATTTCTTCATCCCTACAGAAATCCCTATCATCACTAAAACGATCACAGTCTCCATCCGAATCAGTGTCAGTCTCCACTTGGCCATTTATATTTCCTCTTATCATTTTCATCCCCATCATCCCCATTATTCAATACATTCTCTCTAGAACAGTTCTCAGCATCTATCTTGTCAAACAATCTTGTCAACGGCACTAGTTTAAAGCTACGTTCCCTAATAACATTTCCATTTTCATCAAGTTCCTCAATGGTGACTCCAGGTTTTTTAATCAGTTCCATATCAAAAGGAAGGGACTTCGTGGCCATCCTCTTGATTTCATTCTTTGTCTTGTGGTCACAGTACACCTCTATGATTTTATGCTTATAAGCCCAATTGAAAAAACTGATAATGGCTTTATCAGTAGATAATTCCTTCAACCCACTTTGAAAATCTTTTCCTGGCTCAAGATAGTAATACAGTATACATCCGTAATACCCTAATTTATCCACCATGTAGTTTATTTCATGCACAGACATTGTTTTCGCATCACATAAATCAACATAATCTACATGCCCATCAATGTATCTGTAATTTTGCCAATTGAATTTACCCCCATGATACATCCGTATGGTGAAAAGAGAAGAACCTGGCACTGCATGATATGCAATTAGTTAGAAAACTAAAATTTTAGTCAAAACTAGTAAACCCAAATTCAATGAATGAATTATTAATTAACCCCTTAAGCCAGCATTAAGAATACTTTAATCAGTGTACTATATATACTTATATACTTTATTGCAAAAAACCAAAACAATGGTAAAAGGTAGGACCATACAGGAAACAGACAATCTATTCTGGACCACCATAACTAAACAATAATCATCTTCCTATGACCCTTAATTAACACTAATAGCCATACATACATTATTCAAAGTTAGGGATTTTAAAACTTTACCGTATGCATCAAATGGATCAAAATGATGGCCTCTTGTTATAATCACCCAATCCATCGTTCCAGGAAATGAAGATCTTGTTTGTCAACCCCTCCTGCTGACTCTCAATACCCCCATTCACTTTGTTGTTTCATTTTTCTTCATTTCTCGAATGTTTGATGTTTGGGTTTAAGCAAAAATAAAAGGAAGACGAAGAACAGATGCATAGGAGAGGAAGAAGAGGTGCAAGTGCTATTTTCAACTTCCTAAATTGACCCTCTGTTTTGTCTTGGAAATCGCTTGGACAGACAGATCGGCAAACTTAACGATTAAATCTAATAGAATGGCCTCAAGTCTTAACTTTATACATTTTAGTGGTCAAAACCAGACTTTTAATAATTGGGTGGCCAAAACTCGACGATTGCAAAAGTTTAGTGGCCATCCGGATAATTTGCTCTTTTTTTTTAGCATGTGCCTTAAGTGTGTGGATCCTATTTTGCAAGTTATCAATTTTTGGTTGGTTTTATTCTTGGACATAGACCACTCCAACCAGCCAGTAACTAAGCGGTCCATACGAATAATTCAGATGTAAATCTTTTATTTTTTTAGCATGAGCCTTTTTTGATAAAAAAAAAAAAGATTGACACATTTTATTAATGATGTAACAGGAAATTGTCCATGAGTTGCTTGACGAAATTTGGAAGGGAATTTCAAAGAGATTAAAAAAAGATTAGCACTCTTAGCGTGCTGGGTTAAAGTATGCACTACCTTATTTTGCTTCTCTTGGAATCATTGAATATCAATATAAAGCTGATCTAGTAAAGCTAAATGCACATCCTCAATGCTTGGATCTAAATGAGATAGGATGTCTTCTTGTCCTGTCTTCTTTATCATGAATAAATCTTACAATTGAGGATGCATCTCCCAGCAATTTTGGATCATTTGTGGGCCTCAATCAAATAATGCCCGGGAATATCACAAGTCAATCGGCACTCACCACTATGGACTTGATTGGAACGAAAATGCCTCACCAATCCCACAATCCATTCCAGTTGAAGTTAAGATCAGCAATATCGTTAATTAGCCCCTTAAGCTTTGTTTAATCATAACTTACCCTAATGTCTTACATCTTAAGCAGATACTCTTTTGGTTTTTTCATCTTAAGCAAATACCATTTGCTATATTGCAGTCAATTAAATAGTTAAGCCATTTGCTTGCTAGACTGACAGGGGAATTAACAATATAAACCACTAAACAGAAAATCTAGCATTTCTATTAAATATAAAAATTTTACTGATGCATATTATTTTCTGCAATCCTTAAACCATCCGAGCCTAAGAATTAAAAATAAAAGGGCTACATGAATAAAATAAAAGATTGGAGATTAAAGATGCTTTAGAAAAAAAAGGGTTAATTTAAAGGACTAAATGAACTACGTGCGAAATATTTTTGTCCTTCTAGATTAAATGATTTGTCGTTACTAGTATTGAAATAGTTAAAAATTAAATTATTGGGACTAAATGTAAATTCATAAAACTTTAAAGGCGAAAATGGTGTAACCCCATAAGTTAGAGTTATAAAGTGTCATCTTTTCCATTTGTAAAGTTTTCAATTGATTTGCTGATTTTCTGTCAAATATTTTATTTTTCTATATGCTGACAATACATACCATTAAGATCGGATGCATGACCACTTATATGAATTTGAGTTCGAAATATAAATATTATGCATATGTAGTATGCATCAAACTCCGTTAATGTATACACTACTACGATACAAAAGATTAATCCTAATTTAAATTGCAAACGAGAGGGTCGAAGCTGTGGGATAACGTGAATCAACAAATCAATTTTACGACTAGCTGCTGCTAAGGAATGAACATTTCCATTAGTTGAATGCAGAATATGTCTCCACAAGAACATCTTGATTTTCCATGACGGGTCATTGTCCAGTGTGCAGGACCCACAAAAATTCCAATGGAAAGTTATAGGAGACAAATTTCATAGAACCAATGTAGATGGGAAGGCAAATTGCACACATACAAGTATGCACAGGAGAAGAGGAAAAAATCAATAATATATTATTAATTATACATAATAACGTGGTTCTCAAATTTCATTCTTCTTGACTGATAGTAATAATAATAATAAGACTAGACTAGGTGATTTGATAAACAAGTCTTACAACCACAAAAAATTTTCTAATAAAATACTAATTCATAAACAATGAAACTACTATAATTTAAATCAAATAGAATTACTAAAACCCTAATATAAAATACTACTAAGTAATAATACAAAAATTTCTATTTTTGAGCCTTGATTTAATATGCCATCATAGTGCACTTGCAGTTGTCGGACACAACACGTTGTCAAGTTTTCTGCACACCTTAATCAAGTTTGTTTACTGGTCTTCTCGTCTAAATGTCGCGTCATCATAATCTAGATCAGCAGATTGAATGAGCAGAATCAAGATATTATCAGCTTAAGTCAAGGCATTATTAGCTTGCCTATCTAACCACCACGTTAGGAAAACAAATTTTAGCAAAGTTATTCTGTCTTCCAATAACCCTTTATCATTTTTTCTCCCAAGCATGGTGCTTGGTGTATTTTGTTGCACGTTCGATGACAGATTGGAAACGAATATGCGAATGCAAACATAAACAAGAATTAACTTGTAAAATGAAAGCTACTCACCTCAAATTATTGATTTCATGCTAGCCTTCAGAATCCCATTATCTATTCTTTCCAGTTCATAGCACCGATCTGTGATTATATTTCCAATTCAATCTTTTTTGGATCGTTTATGGGTCCCAATCAAATAATGCACCGGAATAACAAGTCATTAAACCGTCGGAATGGGGTAGACTAAAATGCAAATGCCTCGCCAACTCCATGATCCATAGCCATTAAAAGAGTCGAAGACAAGAAAAGTAGAAGAATATTGTTAATTTTGCATCTTAAGTAGATTGCTTTTCCTATGTCGTAGTCAGTTAAACACTCAAAAAATCTTTACTGGCTCGACTTTTCCATGAACGCAAAATGTCATTTTATCACTTTCATGTAGTTTCTTCAAACGCAAAATGGCGAAATGATACTTTTAAACGTGTATAAATTAAACCGCTCATCTAACCATACTTTGTCAAATAAACCAATATCAAAAGAAATCCAATGGAGCATCATCTTCATTGTACTCCTTCCTCTTTACTAATACTGTTGTTATTCAGTTCTACTCTTGTCACCAGCCAGTTCCCAGTTCTCATGTGGCAGCAGCAAACAAGCTTATACTCATTCTAATGTCTCTTGTATTGAGAGTGAACAACAAGCTCTTCTTCAATTCAGAGATGGGTTGACAGATGAATCAAATCGTCTGTCATCTTGGATAGGAGAGGACTGTTGTTTATGGGAAGACGTTGGTTACCATCAAACCACTGACCGTCTGGTGAAACTTGATCTATAAAATGCGAGCCCGTTACATCCAAATGATATAATTATTTACTGCAAAATTGCTTGGGAGACCAATTAAGTCTATTTTTGGTCAATTTAACCAATTTGCGACACCTGAATTGAAGCTGGAATAATTTTTCAGGAATCCAAGTTCCCACATTCCTTGGATTGTTGAAAAACCTGAGATACTTAAATCTTGCAAATGCAGCGTTTGATGGTGAAATTCCCCACCATCTAGGAAATCTCTCATGTTTACGGCATTTAGAACTTGGAGGTGTAACTCCCTCCTTAACACTGAATCGATTGACAATGAAGGATCTCAGGTAGATTGTTGGACTCTCTTCTCTGGAGGGCCTAGTTCTGCCTGGGGTGAATTTTAGTGCCGTTGAAAATGGGTTACAGACAATTAACATGCTTCCTTCACTAACACGACTAGAATTAGATGGTTGTGAACTTTTCATCAATCTACATCTTCACAGGTCAATTTCTCATCTCTTTCTTCCCTTGATGAAAATAATTTCAACAACCACATGGTCCCTCCTTGGCTCCATAATCTTTCTGGTCTCTATGATCTTGGTCTTAGTTCTAATCATCTTTCTAGTCCAATTCATGGCCTATTTGAACAAATGACCTCTCTAGTTGATCTCGATCTAGGGGAAAACTGCTTTGATGCATCAACGTTGAAGTCACTTTGCAATGTGAGGTGTCTTAATTATTTGGATCTGAGTTTTAATGACATGCAAGGGTCAATACCAACTTTCGAAGCTGCAAGTATTGGACATTTCTTCCAACTCATTAACTGGAGTAT
This sequence comes from Coffea eugenioides, assembly GCF_003713205.1. Lineage (NCBI taxonomy): Eukaryota > Viridiplantae > Streptophyta > Magnoliopsida > Gentianales > Rubiaceae > Coffea > Coffea eugenioides. Next base: position 5,222,878 of record NC_040045.1, read on the forward strand.
TATCTGAAAACCATTTTGCGAAACTCGGAGATCTAAAGTTATTGAACCTATCTGAAAACTTATTTGCTCTGAATGTGAGCTGCAGGTGGGTTCCTCCTTATTCGCTCGGAGATCTAAGGATGATAGGATGTGAAATAATTATTTTTCTGTTCGCATTAGAATGCATTAAATATTCTATATCGAGCAATTTATAGGTTGTTTATCTTGCTTACTGATCTAATTTTTGTGTCAACAGATTTAAACACTTTAGAAGAATTCTATACTTGTTTATGCTAATAATTGATTTAGTTGTTTAATTTCTAATTGATATACATTCTAGCTTTTCTGCCAACAACTCTTATGAATTACCAACTAATGATTTTCAGGTATTACATTAATTCTACCCACCCAAGTTTCATTCTCGAAACTTAATTTGACCAGATTAGCATAAAAACAAACTGCCCTTCCAATTATATCACTTTACATGAACAAGTATTAATTAAACTACTAGTATTTAGGGCACACACCAATGTGTGTACACCTAATAAAAAACATATTATTAAAATTTTGAGTAAATTTGTTGAAATCATTTTCAAAGGAATTGGTTTTATATTTTTGACAATGGATATTGGAAAATTCATGAAAATAAGTGTACAAATAGATAGTTATTTAGCAGTAATCCATAACCATAATCGATAGTTGATTACATTGGGTAGCTAGCAAGGGTAGTTAAAAAATAATATAAAATGACAAAATTTTATGTATACCAAAAGCCCTCTCCCCCTTTATATATTTACAACAAAAGCTTTCTCCACCTTCACATAGAGCATAGATATTATTTACTCAAGGACAATTCATGTCCCCCCCTCTCTCCTTCCCCTCCTCACCTTTTTGGTCAATCGTCAACTCCTATTACTACTCCTACTCTAACCAATATTAGGGAATGATCCAACTGGACCAATGGGGCTGGAGGAAGAAGATCTCACCTGTATATCAAAGAGGTTCACTAGACCAAAGAAGGGTTGCTTCATGTTCAAATCCGCTATTCTTTTTACAAGGCCATAGAAATTTCAAACACCTGATGCCCATTACGTTTCCCTTGCGTCAACATAAATCCAAACATCAAGAAGAAATTCCACTTAATTAACCTTATTTTCATTTGAACTTTAGTTATTTCTAAAGTGATAATCATGTCTTACTATTCATTAAAGTAACCTACTATCAATAAAAACTCCACTAGTAAATTCCGTGCTCTCATTTTCTGATTTGCCAGATTCTCAGTTGCATCCCGAATTTACTTCATACTACATGCCACCACAGTGGATCTAGAAATATTATAACATAACCACCTAGAAATTTCTTCAAGATATAATCCTTTTCAATAACATCACCCACTCATGATTTTCAATCTAGAATTACAAGTAGTTTTAAGATTCAAATCAAGTGATCATAAAGCCATGTGAGAAAAACTAATGAACATAAATTAAATTTCTAACTCATCGATTGCCATAAATAGTCCTATTAGAAACTAATTCTTGCAATCAATAATTGGTAGACATGCAATAAAAATGTGTCCTAGGCCTCCTGATCTTTTAAACAAACATGTAAGAGCAGAAGGGGTTTCATGAACATCCTCCCAATGAGGAATGTTATATGAACGGATCCCAATCACAAATTAAAATTCATGAAAAAAGAGAGAAACTCTAAAAAACTGGGCAATTCCAATAAAGTTTGATAAAAGTTGATAAGAGAATGAGATATTACTTAGGCCCTATTTGGCAAATAACTCCCAATAAATATCTGGGTAAAACTTAGGCCTCGTTTGGTGAATAAGTTTTTTGGATGTTTGTCTAAAATTTTACTATAACTTACTGTAAAAATTGTAGGAAAAATTTTTAAAATGAAAAAAAAATTTCTTTTCTTTTTATTTCTTTTTCTTTTTCTTTTTATTTCTTTCTTTCTTTGTTCTTTTCTTTCCTTTCTTCTTCATCTCCCTTCCCAGTCCCCTGCCACCTCACCCTTCCAGTTGGAACAAGAAATTTTTTTGCTCTTTTCTCTTTCCCTCTCTTCTCTCTCCCCTCCCCTCTCGCCCCTTTCCCGGGTGCTTTCTAGTCGTGTGACCAGATCGGGCAAAGGGGTAAGGGAAGGGTGGTGAGGGAGGGAGAGAAGTGGGGGGGAAGAGAGGAGGAGAGGGGGAGAGGAAGAAAAAAAAAAGATCGGCCGACGCCGAGGTGGTGGTGGGTTGAGATGGAAGGAGAAAGGAGGAAGAAATTTTTTTTTGTGTGTTTTGGATATTTTGAAATATGTAGTTAAAGTTGTTAAAAATTTGATAGGAAACAAACTTAGCCAAAAATTCATTTGCCAAATAGGCCATTAGTTCTAGGAATGTTTTGAAAAACCTTGTTAGAGGGATAGTGAAATTCTTGTTATCCATTAATATCTAAGGTCATGTTATTCAATAATGGTAATTGTGAAAATTTTTTTCTCTTTTTTGATTGATTTTTATTCATAAATTCAAGCTATTATTCAAATTATAGTAATTTATTGATGAATTTGGATTATTTATTGTTGAATTTGGCTAGGTATAAAGTTAATTGAAGATGCATAAAAGTTTCCTAAATAAGGCAGCCCGTTTCGACATTGCTTTCGATGATGTGTGGATTATGTTTGTGAACTTTAATGACACAAAGGGGCAAGCTACTCCTACTACTGCTACTTATTTTGCATTTGGGGATGAGTCCCGCATCTCGCGCTGGAGTTGATACCGGTGTAGTAAAATAGTAATCCAATATGCAATTAACGAATTTTGTTTTAAAAGCTATATATAACGGAAATGTGTGAGAACTAGAGAAAATTATGTGTGCGCCCTAAATTTATTTCATTTTATTTACTTTGATATTAGAAATATTATATATAACGAATAAATGGTTAAATTAAATGCCTAATTGAATCCTTATGAAATTGAGAATTTAGAAAATATCCTAGAACAGTGTAGAAAAATTTTATGAATTAAATAAATATATGGCATTCATATCGTAATTTATGTCATTTGCAAATATTACTAGACACGTAACATATACTATATAGTTCAATAGGTACATGTCTAATAAATCCTTCTTAAAGCTAAATGTGTGAAAATCTACTAGATCAACGTAAGAAAATTTTCCACGAAAATACAAATTAAGTTAGGAGTGAATGTATGAAATAATAAACTAAAGGACCAATTTAACCATTACACTACAACAAAGAAGGGAATTAGCTACAAAATTTTTTACGAGGAGCAGACAAGTCAACGCTATTAATGTGTGGATGACGAGGAACAGAGCATATCCTCACCAAATGTTGGAGACAGCTTGACTTTTGCTAGCACTATGACTTTCCTCGCTTAACATCCTTGCCAAAAAGAAAGGCGGGAAGCTTCCCTCCAAATTGTAGTCATAGTGGCGCCAAGGCTTTTTGGTACTCGTGAGAATTCATGCAGTTCCACGCTGATGTACCGCACTTGGTGAGGACAGGTTCTCGCCGATCTGTACTTGACCAATAGCAAGAAGTGGTTCTATTCTTGCTAAAATAAAAATACAACCAAACGTTGTAGTTTTAAGAGTTAAGAGGCCTTTGAAAAAGGAAAAGAAAAAGAAGAAACAGAAGAGTAAAGTGCAGATGCGGGAAGATAAATGCCACCAAGTTCGTTGATTTCATTCTCTTTCCCTTTTAATTTCTCTGAATTCTCTCTCTAACAATTTGTAATCAGGTGCGCTTTTTCTTCTTCTATTTTAAGATCAAGGCTAGATATGTAAAACTTTACTTGTTATTTTTATTGCGGTTACTAATTGTGTCTATGTGGTCCTCTTGAATTTAATAATCGATTGCTACCATGCGAATCTGATTGAGTTTTCTTTGCTACCTATCATCCTCCGTGTTCATGTTTATAATATTTGAGTTATTCACTTCTTTTAACACATTTGGCATGTTCAACAAGTCAGGATTCTTGTTTTGTGCTTCTTTATGGTAGAACCATGTTCATTACCTTTGTAACCTTTTTTTGCTTGTATGATTTTATATCCCTAATCCTTCTTAACTTGTATAGGAGTTGTGTCTTTAACATGGTATGCTTTTGTTGATAAGTGGTTAAATTATGGTCTGCTATATCATAGAAGATAACAATACTTTCGTATCATTAGCTATTGTCCTTTTGGACAATTTATAGGTTTGGCCTTATCGTTAGTAAAGGCCATTATTCTTCAACTACTGAAAGCATAGAAATAAAAAATTCCAGTCCTCAGAGATGTCATTTTGAGTAATAGTAGTTTTGTTTTACTAGTAACATCCAATGATATCTTCAAGATTTAGAATAGCGCACTACTAAAATGAGTATTGAATAGCACTAATCGGAACATGAAAAATGAGAAGATATGTAGATTTTCTAGTTGATTACATTCACCCAGTAATTCATTGCCAACCAGTATTTGGATTGAAATTGCATTTGTTCTGGTGCATACCTTGTTGATTATAGGATCTTTTGTCAATCTGTGTATGTTTGTGGTCCTTCAAGTTGGCTGAACTTAGATGCAGAAGGCATGACGAATTTGACTATCAGTACTTTACACAACGACATTAATCTCAAGGCTTAGTTTCAAAGGAACAAAGACACAATTCAAAGTAACAAATGAGAAAATAACTCTGCTGCAAAAACATTTTTGTTTTTCTCTATAAAAATTTGACAAGGCCTAGAACTCTCAGGATTTCTTAGCATTCTCTACAGAACCATACATCTATCCAAACCTGGTTGATTTGCCACCTCCGAAATGCGTCCTGGACTTGAAAACAAAGATGGCATTTGGGTCCTTGACATCATACATCCTAGCCAATTTCTCCTTCAACTCAGCCTTGGAAACATTAGGCCTTCGAGGATGCAGAACATCAATGACGAATTGTTTTCTGGAAAGAAGACGATTGGTCATGAACTTCCTAGTACGAATAGTCACCACCTTGTCCGGCGCCGCCACTGCTTCCGCTCTTTCTCCTCTGAATGGGCGGTTGGTTGGGGAAGCGACAGAAGGGGAACGTAAAAGGCTTTCTTACAATAATCAATGTCCATGAGGGTCTTGAATTTTATAGTAATAGATTGATGCCAAGTTAATCCCAGAGCAATCTTGCTGAGTTTTCTTGGCCATGATTCCATGTTCACTCTTTAAAAGATAGGGAGTGTAATTGATCAAATGGGGGAGCCAACAGCTTCAACGTCTTCAGTGTTAGAGCAATGGACAAATGCTGCTAGTCCTTTCAATGAATCAGTTGTGGCATTTTAATTAGCATTATCTTGTGTGAAAAACAGGACTTCTTTTTTCTCTCTCTCTCTCGACTTAATTAGAACATTTCTTTAGCTGTTTCACCACTGAGCTGGGTGAGGAATTGGTATGGTGCCATAATAGCACTGCTTTCTTGAAGTGATATCGCTGCTCTGTTTTTCCTCTGTTTCTAGCCGTGTTTCCAACAACTTCTTTGGAACTCTCCAGTTTTTACAGCTTGTGTTTCTGTCAGCCGTTTCCATGACTAGTTGCAGATGTAGCTTCTCTTCTCACAATCCAAAGCCCCAAAATCCAAACACCCCTCGCCCCCCACCCCCAAAAAAAAAAAAAACTCCTGCATGTATGCATGCAGCTTGGTAGGTGGACAAGTGCATGAGCATGCATGACATCTTTCAGCAATAATAATGACTTTCCATCGTTGTATCATCATTCTTTCAAACAATTTATTGGTGATGTCACCAATTTGTGCTTCTGTGTGATGATGTTAGTACGAATCTCAATTAATATGAATGCATAGAGTCAGTTCTCTGTTATTTCTAGTAATACACTATGACAAAATGATGAATGGATGTGATGCAAGTTATATGTGATTTTGGAAAGCAATATATGGGTAGCCAAATACATGGGAAGTTTTAGTGCTGAGAAATGCAGTTGAGGCACAATGGTTTTAGTAAAAAATTTCATTATGTGGAAAATCTCTTACATTAAATTTTTGTTTTGCAGGTTTATTTTGGAGATTTTGGATGGAAATAGGCTGTGCAATCTAGAAGGAGCCACTTGAGCTTGAATTGTTGTTGTAGTTTGGCTAGTTTTGGATGTGGTAGATGATAAAATATTTTTGAAGCTAGGCTTATTTTTGTTTAAAAGGAGTAATGGTATGTGTTTTCCTTGCTCTATGTGGCAATTTGTCTTCTTGACAAAAGTCCTGTAATTCAATTCTAAAAATGCTTGCATTTAATTTTTTGCTTGAATTTGGCTTGTTAATATGTGATTTTTCTGGTGCAGGTTAACATTGCGAATTTGGAAATAGGTTGCAATCTGGAAGGCACCGTGAAAGTGTTTAAAATGTTTAGGTGGCTTGTTTGGGATGTAATAGGTGACAAGACCTTTTGGAAGCTCAAGTTTGTTTTAAACGGTGGTTATTTTGGAAAAGCACAATTGCTGTTCATGTATTTTTGAAGTAATGACTTCAACTTTTGGTCATGCATAGGTGCTGAATTATGATTAAATGTCACACGTCCCTTTTTCCATCCTAGTTTATGCTTATTGCTTTTTTAGTTTCAATTTTGCATTTTATTATTTTTTATTAATCCGTGTAATGAAAGTGGGAAAGTCTAACAATATGTAATACAATTGCCCAAGATTTTTGGAACTTGGAGAATCATATAGACCAAATACTTTAAATCAAGCATATTTATGGGTTTTGAATTTTATATCTACCAGCCAAACAATGCAGGCATGGAAAAAGTGTTATACATGGCTCATTATCTTTCACAACTCTGTCAAAGAACTTCAAATTTCATGAAACAGTTGTTATGTACTTCCTTTGTCTGTAGTTGTTATCATATTTTTACTTTATTGATGTTCCAAAATAAGAGTCGCCATTTCAAATTAAATACATACTTTTTAATTTTGCCATTTGAAAAAGTTTTTTTTTTTAAATTTTGATACACTTCTATTAAAACAATATTTTGAATTCAAAGGATAGATATGTAATTCATCAATGCCACCTCATCTAAACATAATGATTATCATATCTCCATATAAATTTGGATTCCCAAAAAATGACTCTAATATTAAGATTGAGGGAGTACTTTAGAATCTTGTCACTTAACATGGAAACAAGGGGAAATGATATCACAAATAATATTGAAAAATTAATTAATCTATATATGCATTGGTATTTGACAAAATTGGAATATAGGTCAAAGTCACATTTATTATTTTGGTCTCAAAACAATAAAAATGGAGTTGGTTACAATGATTAATACTCAATGAAACTTCTAAAGTACTTTATTTCAATCAATTTTGTAATTAAGGAGAGATTAAGCCTATTACACAAGACTTTTTTCTTAATAAATAAATTACATACTTTCGTAACAATTCAAGAATCAATTGATAGGCACCGTGAAGCGCTTGTTACACGAAATTCTTTTTATAAACTATGATTAAAATGTCATCATAAAAATATGAGTTTAGAAGAATAACACATATAATTTAAAGTCACATTTGATATGTTGGTATTAGAATAATAAAAATGGAGCAGTTTACAATTATTAATACTCAATGAAACTTCCAAAGTACATTATTTCAATCAATTTTGTATTTGACTAGAGATTAAACCCATTACACTAGACTTTTTTCTTAATAAATGAATTACATACTTTTGTAACAATTCAAGAATAAATGGATAGGCATTGTGAAGCACTTGTTACACAAAATTCTTTTTTATAAACTACGATTAAAATTTCATCATAGAAATATGAGTTTAGCAAAATAACACATATAGTTTAAAGTCACATTTGTTAAGTTTGTATTAGAATAATAAAAATGGAGCGGTTTACAATTATTAATACTCAATGAAACTTCCAAAGTACATTATTTCGATCAATTTTGTAATTGATGAGAGATTAAACCTATTACACAAGACTTTTTTATTAATTAATGCATTACATACTTTTGTAACAATTCAAGAATAAATGGATAGGCATTGTGAAGCACTTGTTACATGAAATTCTTTTTATAAACTACAATTAAAATTTCATCATAGAAATATGAGTTTAGCAAAATAACACATATAGTTCAAAGTCACATTTGTTATGTTGGCATTAGAATAATAAAAATGGAGTGGTTTACAATTATTAATAGGGATAATTACAAAAACCTCCCCCGAGGTTTCTGACATTTGCACTGACCTCCCTTGTGGTTTGAAAAATTACACTGACCTCCCTTGAGGTTACTAATCATTTGCAAATTTAGTCCAAACGATTAAAATATTATTTTAGAGAGTGAAATTAGAATTTTGTGCAAGATTTGCCATTTGTGCTACATATCCAATGAACGACAAAGTACTATAAATCAATTAACAATTAATAAACTTTAAAAAGTATAATTTACGGGCAAACACGCATTACTCATTTAAAGTACCACCTCTTTACGGGTATTTTACTTTCAAATATTTAATTTATGATAAATATATCAATATTTGTAAGTAAAATTCAAAAATTGTTATAATAATATTCTTGCAAAAAGGAAATCGATAGGTTATTTATTTAATATAAATTAATTTTTTTTAAAAAAATGGCTCATAAAGTATTAATTTTTTATGGCTTTCATCTATTACACGAGTAAAGTATTCGCTCTTTATGTGCATTTTATTCTGAATCATTTAATTTATGTTAAATACATAAATGTTTGTAACTAAAATTGAAAAAGTGTTATATTAATATTTTTACGGAAGAGAGATTGGTAGGTTTTATATTTAACAAAAATTAAATATTTGAAAGTAAATACAAATCTGTATTTGAGCATAAATATTTGTATTAAATTAAATATTTAAAAGTAAAATACCCTTAAAGAGCCGGTACTTTAAATAGTTACCGGCTCTTTATAGGCAAACACGTATTATTCATTTAAAGTACCGGCTTTTTACAGATATTTTACTTTCAAACATTTAATTTATGATAAATATATCAATGTTTGTAAGTAAAATTCAAAAAAGTGTTACAGTAATATTCTTGCAAAAAGGAAATCGGTAGGTTATTTATTTAATATAAATTAAATATATTTTTTTAAAAAGAAATGGCCCATAAAGTATTAATTCTTTATGGCTTTCATCCATTACATGAGTAAAGTATTGGCTCTTTATGGGTATTTTATTTTGAATCATTTAATTTATGTTAAATACATAAATGTTTGTAACTAAAATTGAAAAAGTATTATATTAATATTTTTACGGAAGAGAGATTGGTAGTTTTTGTATTTAACAAAAATTAAATATTTGAAAGTAAATACAAATATGTATTTGAGCGTAAATATTTGTATTAAATTAAATGTTTGTAAGTAAAATACCCATAAAGAGTCGGTACTTTAAATAGGTAATGCGTATTTGCCTATAAACTATATTCCTTAAAGTTTATTAATTGTTAATTAATTTGTAGTATTTTGTCATTCATTGGACATGTAGTACAAATGACAAATTTGGTAAAAAATTCTAATTTCACTCCCTAAAACAATATTTTAATCGTTTGGACTGAATTTGCAAAGGATTAGTAACCTCAGGGGAGGTCAATGTAATTTTTCAAACCACAGGGGAGGTCAGTGCAAATGTTAGAAACCTCAGGGGAGGTTTCTGCAATTATCCCTTATTAATACTCAATTAAACTTCTAAAGTACATTATCTCAATCAATTTTTTAATTGAGGAGAGGTTAAGCCTATTACAGAAGACTTTTTTTTCTTAATAAAAGAATTACATACTTTTATAACAATTCAAAAAAATGGATAGGCAACATAAAGCGCTTGTTACACGAAATTCTTTTTTATAAATTATGATCAAAAGTTCATCATAGAAATATGAGTTTAGCAAAATAACACATAGTTCAAAGTCACAATATAAATAGATTTAAAAGTTGAGGAACTGGAATTACAAGTAATTTACTATAATTTCATAGATTATAGTACATCCATATCAATTTTATTCTTTATCCTCGTATTTAAAACTTTAGAACAATTAAATTAAATCATCTAATTATTAACATTTATAAGTGTTTTATACAGTTACTTGAAAAGAATACTCATATATGAAATACATAAGAATTTTTGAATTATGCATATGGACATGTATTAGCACAAATATAATATAAATATTTATTGACTAGCACACTTGCAGGCATTCCTCTCATGCTATTTTATGCGTAGTTAAGTTCTTTGAAGTTTAGCAAAAATATAAGAGTGAGGAATAATTTCAAGAAATGGCAATTACATATCATACAACAAACCTCTATTTGAAAATTAAATGCAAATTTATCAAACTCAGTTAATTTGATTTGCTATATATTGAGAATATTTTGATTAGTTTCATTTTCTCATACATGATCTCTTTCAATTTTTATATACTTCTAACACTCAATATTCATTCTATATAATATACTCCAATTCTCCAATTCTTAGAAACTTTTAACTACAACACTTAAACCATCATAAATGTTTCAGAATTTAGGACACGCGCGCTTTATTCCCTCCAAGAATTTTATTTTTCCCGCAACGTCCTTCCGGCAAAATTTGAAGGCTCATTACAGCTGAGGGATAATACTATTATATATATACATAGAAAGGCCGGCCCTCACTTATCTCTCTCAATTGATCGAGCACTCATATGTTCTTCTCTCAAAGGCCAAGATTGGTGGTTTTTAGTCCAAAAATTGAAGAACAGATGCGGGAATTGCTAAACGTGAAGGAGACCTCTGAGGAATTGCTCAAAAATGAAGGCCCACCTCCTGTCTATCTCCCAAGAATTGCAAAACGTGAAGGGGCTTAGGTTTTATTGCTGTAAGAAAACCTCAGAGCAACTTCAATACTTCATCCATTTGCTTCAAATACTGTTAGATCTATATTTTGGTGCCATTTTGTGAGTCTGCATATCCTTCTTGTGCATTCTTATTACCATTATTTGTGTCAGATTTCTAAGATTACATTATTTTCCTCACAATTTTAGGAAAATTGAGTTCCAACCATTCTCTAGACTCTGTGAAGGTAAATTATGTGGGTTTGTGCTTAACATCAAAGATTGTAGTTTTCGATTGGTTGAGGTTTAAGCTAACAACCTATGATTTTCATCTTGTTTCCTGGTTGGTTGAGGTTAACTTCTCTGCTTTTCCTAGTTGGTTCAAGCCCCTGTTTTCATATGCAATCAGTAAATTTCTCCATCTAATCTAATCTTCCCTTTTTGTGCAGCTCAGCTACTCTGAATCTGTTGATGGCATTTGCAACTGGAGGATATGCTGCTATGTAGAGGGTTACACAGTTGAACCTGGATTTCACAGAGCACAGCAAACAAGGTGATAGATACCGTGATCTAGCTCACCATGTAGACGAGACTCTTGGATTTATGACTGCTGCTGGACTTCCAATTGACCATATCAACGGTGCTTGCTTCTACCGTATCAATGGTCTATTACTAAATTGGATTCCACATCTGGCTTGTACTGCGATTGTTAAGCCCATTTCCTTTGGTTCGATGGTTCTCATGTTGAAACACCATCAAAGCTCCTTGTGGTCTAAAGACTCTGCCTTTTGATGCTACAGGGCGGAAGTAACAGCATTCTTTGATGTCCATAAGCAGGAAGGCAGCCACCCTGGGAGGAGTCCATCTACAGATGCCTGGCCAAAATGTGACAGAATGCATTGGTGGATTGCGTACTGTGACCCTTTGATGAACTAAGCTCGCGCTACCACACACACTGTGATCCTAGGCTTAATGCTTCTCAATCACTTGAACTTGCATTTATCATGGCTGAGCGACTGAGAAAGAGGCGGCTTGGATCCCAAAAGTCAATAGCATTTTAGATATTCTAGAATGATTTTGAGGGCATCAATTATGTCTGCACCGTTCTGCATCATATGCTTCTCTGTATCAATTTATACAACATGTTTGTTTCTCTATTTATAAATATACCATGTATTACTCTGTCAATAATGGTAGAAACTGATGGTTTCAGATTTTGATGAGACAACAAATAAACCAAAAGCTTTTCTCCCCAAAAAAACAAAAAAGCTATTTGCAGCTAAATTTTCTAACAAAACCACTCCATATATAATTGGCTCAAGGAATTAAGATTAGCATATTAAAATGGGATTAAGAAATGTTCACAACAGCATTAGAGGGGAACATTAGAGAGGAAACTTTCCTGGCCAAAAACGTTTTACTGGTATATATATGGGGGATTGCAGAATTGTCAAAAAGTTCCTTGCCAATTCTATGTTATTGGTGAGGACGCACTAATTTCCTCACAAAACACCTTGACTATTTGCAAGGAACCACTGCTTTTTGTGGGGAGTTTTCTATTTTAGTGGAGAGGAAAGTTTTTCTCGCCATAGCATTCCAGTAATTAGCGAGGAGGTTTGCCCTTGCTATTGATTTGCTCCATTAGTGGGAAAGGCAGCAGAATTCTCGCTAATAACTTTTAGCGAGGAGGTCTGCCCTTGCTATTGATTTGCTCCATCAGTGTGAAAGGCAGCAGCATTCTCGCTAATAACTTTTAGCGACGAGCATCTAGCGACAACCTTGGCGAGGAAGCATTTTCCTCGCTGAAATTCATTAGCGAGGAAGTCAAAACATTTGGCGAGAACTTTTGTTCCTTGCCAAATCCCTTTTTTGTTGTAGTGTTAATGGATGGACAATTAACCATGCAACCAAGAGAGGAATTGAGCATCTGGACAACCGAGGAACTTAGGCAATCAAATGCTTAATTACTAGAGTGGTGATTGAGAGAACACTAGGAAGAAAACAGCTCAAGTAGTAAGTAGCACCGACTGGGAAACATTGACCACCGAGTGCACTGTTCCTTCTGATTCTAGAGTCTTATAAGCTGTTAAGTCCAAGCGGTGGCTGAAGGAAAAATCAAGAGAAATCCACAGCCAATAATTTGCTAAGTCAAGCGGTGGAAGTGAGGAAACAAATAGAAAGTGGCTTGCTAAGTTGGGCGGTGGCCGAGTGGAGAAGCGAGGCTTCAATTCTTTTCTTACCAACCAAACACCAAGAGCAAAACTGAGAGACTAAGCCATTTCTTTTCATCTCAAGGCACAACCGAGAGAATGGAAAATATTTCTGGTTCTTCCTTGTTCCAGTTTTCAACCGAGAGAGTGAGGAAGAGAGTTAGACATTTGCTAGCTTTATTTCTCCAGCTTGTAACCTCAAAACCGTGAGCCAAAGTGAGTGAGAGGGAGAGAAATTCTGGTGGTATACTTCACCTAACGGGCTCAATCGAATGAGAGTGAAGTAGATTGAAGAAAGAGTGAGAGTTGGTGCAATTTTGAGGAACCGAAGCTCAACTTGGAGCCATCTGCACTTGCTGAATTCTAGAGGAAAGGAGTTCTTGTCCTTAGTTTAGCTACCCGAGAGACATTAGGAGGAAAAGGAGAGAAGGACCAAAAGAAAGAAACAACAACAACAACTAGGAACTCATTTCTGGCCTCCTTCAACCGTGAGAACCAGCCACAAAGAAAGCAGGAATGCAGTCTATCGAGCTAAGAATGGGAGAGAGAAACCAGAATTTTATTTTCCTAACTTAGAACCATAAGAACCAGAGGTAAACTACTGTCTTTCTCTTCCTTTTCTTCTACGTTTAGCTAATAGTCTTTTAGACTGAATTGGAACCAAGTAAAAGAAAACTTTCTGGAAAACAAAGGTTGTCAAAGCTGGAAATGTTCGTTTGAAGCTGCATGTTCTCACTCTAATGTTTATATGATTGCAAGTTAGATTTGAGTGTAAAATGAAGAGATTATTAGAGGAAATTTCATACTTTTTTCCTTCATCTTGGCTGAGAGAACAAAAGAGAGTATTCTCCAACTTTTCTCTTCAAACCTTGGCTATAAATTCTATATTGTGATTCAAAACACCTCATAGAATAATAATTATCACCTGGATATTAAGTTTGAATGAGGAAAATAAAGAATTTTATGGAGAAAACTTGTTTTTCAAACTACCTACTTGCTGGAATTTTTCAACCTCAGCCGAGAGAGATGGAAGGGATATTTTCTGATATTTCTCTATAGATTTTGGGCTGTAAACTTTCATATTAAGGTTGATTACACCTTATAATATCATTAGATGGTCATGTATGTGAATTTTGGGGTGAAAATGTGATTTTTTACGGCTGGATTCTTGTTTGAAAGACTGTTAGGCTAATAAACCATTTACAGTTTAGTCAATGGAATTTCTTGGCATATGAATGGATATTTTAGTATAAAATTTGCTGGAAATGCTTGATTTGTACTTGTTGGTGTATTATGAGTTTGTTAGTGAGTGATTGGTGGCTGGAAATAAAATCTAAATAGTTAAAATGGAAGGGAAAGTTTGCTATACCAACTATAGGAATCAAAGGAGCCTTGTAACTTATATAAGAAGATATCCATTTATTACTTGGTTTAATAGGCTCTATATAAATTGTATACACATCTTAAGGTAATTAAACTAGTTATGCATGTGGTCTTGGTTAATAACAGATGGAATTATGTGACAAGAAAGTACTTTAAGGTTAGCTACTTCTAAACTTACCTTGTTAAACGTTAATGTTGAGTTTTAGTATGATAAATCTAACAGTATAAAAGTAGTGAAGTGACATTACTGGAATTGCTACTTAAACTTCCTTTCTTTTGGAAATTAAAAGTCGAAGTAACAATTGAGTGTGAGAAAATGCACTAGTCGCCTCATTTAAACATAGCAATGACTTAGATTTCGGGTGGAATGGTGACTTAAGGCTGGAATACAACACGTATGTTGATTATACTTTAGAACTTCACCAAATGAGTAGTTAAATAATTATGGCAATTATAACTTGTCTCAGGAGACAGCGGTGTGCAAGAAAGCAATTATGAGATCGAAGTGTAACTTTTGATTAGGGTGAGTGTTTCCGAATTTATGTGTTTAACTATTTATGTTTATTTAAGTGAAATTATGTGATAAATGTGCTTATTATGTATATTGCTAGTGATTTATTGTAAAGTGCATCTCAATTGTCTCTCGCCTTCTAAATCGATGGTGTACTTTATCGCACTCGGTTTAGTTGAGGTTGAAGGTTGATAATTGACTAAATGTTATTGTTAGTGTGTATGAATGTAAGCCGTATGTGTACTTTATCGCATCGGCTAAACTGGGCCTCAAAACCCTCTGTTCAATGGACTATTCGAGCCAGCAAAGGGTTTGGTCGGATAGGACGGAAGCTTTGGGTAACTGTTTGGTATACTCGAGTATTACCCTGAAGTTGGGAGATTATTCAACTGATTACTGAATGTAGGGGATTGTTTATTGTTTTCGAGGACATAAGGAGGTGGATTGGCGGAGTGTGCAATGATATTAAAATGAATGTACAATGACACTGAAACGAGTGTGCAATGACATTGAAATGACACTGAATTACTGAACGGAACTAAGTGCTACGTCTGGAACGGACGGGAGCCACCTCTAGAGTCCGTATCAGTACCGTATCCTTTGAGGTGATTAATTACTTTTATTAAATTTGATATCCTGAATTGTTAAGTTTGGTGAATGTTTTATACTGCTAATTGGTTGTTGTATCCTTTCAAAAGTGACTACACAGTGAAATGTGCATTAGTTGCTTAATTTTACTGGTTAAGTGTTTATTGAATGTTACTTGTTCGACAAACCTTACTGAACTTTAGCTCAACCTTTTAGTTTTGTTTTCCTTACAGGAGTTGGTGGTCAGGGAATGAACGAGGGATCTTAGGGAGTTAACGTGAAGACTTTTGTGATTGTAAATCCTTTAATATCATATTATGGTTGAGGCTATTATATTGAACTTGGTATTGTAAAAGATTTGAGCGTTTGGTTTTGGTTTATCGAAATGTTATCTCTGAAATTAATGTAAGTGATTGAACCCTGGCGAGAGCCAGGCAGGTGGTCCGCTAACTTCTAGGGTATGCCCTAGGAGAAGGTGGGGCCGTCACAAAATGATTATTCGTAAAGAAACTTATTTAAAAGTTGAAATTACCCTTGTTTTGAAACTCAAATGGCTGAAGCGAACAAAGTACATAAACATAATATGTATGACACTCTAACCCCATATGATTTTATATTTTACCATAGAACCCCTTATAATTTAATGTTTTACCATATAACTCCCTTATGGCTTTCACTATATATACATAATCCCCTTATAGTTAATAAATAATTTTCAACTTTATATAGGGCATTTTTTATATTTTAATTGATTCCATTATAGATTGCAAATTTCGTTAATTTGACGCTTTAATTCAGACAATAAGAGAGTTATGTATAACTTTTGAAATCATAAGAAGATTATGTATAAAAAAATATTAAATCATAGGGGAGTAAAATGTAATTTAACTGTGTGCAGCATCCAGCCCCTCTGGCTGCTGTCACTGGATTGGGAGGAATATAGTATGAAAGGCTGCATGCAACGTCCAGCCTCTCTACCACTGTGGGTCATGACTTTAATTTCTTCACGGGTAGACTTGTAGTTGCCAGACTCAACACGTCACAAAGTTTGTACCCAATTTCGAACGCTATATGGGCACGTCGAGATATTGAATGCTGTTCATTTACGATTGTTTTGGTTACTCCAAAATTTAAATGTGCATTTGAAATTCATTAAATATCTGTTTACTCTTCTTTTAGCTTCAACCTTTTTATATATTCAAAACCACCAAAATGTTTTGCTTATATTTAAAAAAAAAAAAAAAAGAGAAGAGTTTATCAAGTCTCATTGAACGTATTAAACAAAGTTTTTACCACAAAAAAAAAAGAAATATAGCTGGATCCATGCAAATATCTGTAAAGGCTTTGTAAAGTATGTGGATCCTATTCTATAAGTAATTAATTTTTTTTTGGGTTATTCTTGGAAATAGACTACTGCAACCAGTTACTATTTAAGTGGTCCATGGCAGTAACTCTGATACAGATCGACAAATGAATACATATTTTTCAGGAACTTTAAGTCATTGTCATTTTATCAGCAATTTTCTACAGGCATTTAGAACCATAGATGATGCTTTATCAGAGCTTACTTTATCAGACGACCAATACCAAAGGAATTGAATACGCATCTCCTTAATACTACTTCATCATTATTAGCTGATTGATTTGGTAGTAATATTCCTGTCACTTTTGATGCATTAAATAAGCTTATTAATCAATTGTCACTTGCGAGAAAGCTTGAAAAAAAAAAAAATCATCTCCAAAAACAAGTTGGCTATGACAGGAATGGGAGAGGGGTAATGACAATCGTCAGTAGAATCGTTTCGAAACGATGTAAAAGGGAATCAACAGGCAAGTTATCAAATATTTGTAATAAACTCTTAAAACACACATGTTATATACTTAACTACTGTTCACGACGACCCTCCAAGTTTGTTGAGTTACATATATCGTTATCTCACCTTTACAACATGAATTTTTATGTTATTGGCAAAATCTGAGTCATGAACCTTCCGAAACGTTCATCAGTTTCGTGACAACCATTTAGTCCGACAAAAACACTTGTCTTGTTGTAAAGTGAACTAGAAAAATTAACTCGCAGTATATTTCTTAGAAGAATAGACTAAGTACCATCCGTTAGCCAACCACAAGTATAGCAATTGAATCAATTATCCTGACTGATTCTTAGACTGTTTATTCCAAAAAATTGCCGAATAATGATATTATGAAGTATGTAACTACTTTATGCTGCTGATACATGTTTTCATCGAGTGATAAAATTTATTATGTATTCTGTACTTATTGTTGTAGTATCTATCTACATATTTTATCTTTAGCATTTAATATTTACGTCCATTATATTCTGCAGTTATTGTTGTAATGATTTCCACCAAGACTTCAAGTCATTGTGCCTGTTTCAAGTCATCGTGAGCTATTGTTCCGAACCATAGAGGTTCTTGCGTGAATATGTTTGTACTGGAGAACGAATGTGTATCTAGTGATGATACATAGGACAACTGAAAGAAAAAATACTTATAAACAACGCATTGTTTATTTATTTATCATTTTCGTCTCCGGCATTAACAAGCAGGAGTACATTTGATTTCATCCCTCCTTCAGCAGATAGCGATCGAGAGGAACTGATCAGGCAGCACGAGCATAGGACCGTAGCATGGACTGGAAATTTACCTCGTGATGAAGGTAGGGGAAAACCATGATGCCTCCATAAACAGGAGACTTCTTCAGATAGGGAAGAACATGATAAACTAGCTCATTAGGTGGGATGTAACCGCCCTCAGGTGCGATAGTAGGGGAGATAGGTATTCCCAGGTACAATTTATGAACGCCTGGATAATCAGACCAATTGTCCCAGCTCCGGAAGAGCAGACTGCTATCTTTTGGAGGGGTAAACTGACAAGATGGGTTGTCAAAAAATTCCACCCGCACCTGATCGACGACTCCAGTTCTGATAGTTGTGTCGAGAGCAGGGTCAGGAATAGGACATTCCGCCGCTACAGCTAAGATTACATTTGAGTATCCCTTAAGTGCCCGAGCAAGATCATCCAAGTAAGTCGTGTTTCCGCTGTGGATGTGAAGCTCTACGCCATCTAAAACAGCTTTGCCGAATGGACGGTCGCTTGATTTACCACCTAAGTAAGTGTCCCAGACATAGGCTGCCACTTCTTCTGCATCTTCGACGGAAGAAAGGCTCGGTTGTCCTGCGATAGAAATAAACACTTTGGTCTGATGTTTCTGGCAAGATTCTATGTCTGATGCGCTCGGCAAAGGATGACTTATGTTCAATTCAGGCATGCGGCCGCCGCCAAAATCTTCCAGAAAGGCAATATTAACATCGGTAGCGAATTCTTGCCTGCAGAACTCAGCCAAACTTGATGGTTCGTCATGGCCTCGGCCCCAGTACCGGACAATTCCAGCAGCTTCGGAGGGCCCGATCAGAGAAGCAATCAACAACAGGAATGTTATTGCTGAGAACAGTGGTTGCAAAGAGGCAGCCATTTTTTTTTCTTTCTTTTCAGTGATTTTTGCAGCTTTGCTTTGGTGAGTTCACTTGCACAATGACTGACCATTTTATAGATGGGTTTATCTCAAGTGGATGTTCAGCATCTAGAAAATCCAAACATCCGTACATGAAAACGTGAATGACATGATTTCTCATTTCTGCGCTCAAAAAGGTGAATGGTATTATTTTTGTGTTTTAATATTGCTAGAGACTACCGTTGTACTCGCCTAACCTCATCCGCAACTGGATGAAGAAAGATCTTTTTCTTTTTCTTTTTCTTTTTTTTTTCTGGACATTACATGGCAGCTATGGGGGAAGTGGAACTGGTCCAAATGGATCCTTGAGACCAACGAGGACTGAATCATCATTGAATTAAACTAAACGGGTGCTTCAAACACCTGTTAGATTTTAGAAGAAGTTGCATATCGAGTGATAATTGATAAAAGGCAAAGTTAGAACCCGTCAATCAATCGGAGCAAACTACGAGTTTTGCTCAAAATATAAAATTTCCATTAACATTCTTGAAGTAAAAAGCCTTTCAACTATGGTACAATAAAGTGAAATGAGTGCCTTTCAATGTGCAATAATGGTAGGGGCAACTATTGTACTAACCTGATCTAAATTATGAATGTCTCACTGCTGCTTCAAGTGCAATTTTAATTTACACTTTTTGCCATCTCTCTATAACTTTAAAAATTAAAGTAACCTGCAGAACATGCCCTTACTAGTTGGATAGATCAGTAATAGTAGAAATGTAAAGTTCAATACTTCCACCTCAAAAGTAACTGCAAAATATGTCAGTTGGAATGATCCCATT
The DNA here is from genome assembly GCF_003713205.1 of Coffea eugenioides. Classification (NCBI taxonomy): domain Eukaryota; kingdom Viridiplantae; phylum Streptophyta; class Magnoliopsida; order Gentianales; family Rubiaceae; genus Coffea; species Coffea eugenioides. The sequence continues at coordinate 5,242,678 of NC_040045.1, forward strand.
TAATTATGTTAAAAATATATCACTACTAGTAGAAATATAAAGTTCAAATCACCCCTTATTTAATTATGTTAAGTTGTTAAGATTTTCCCACTCAATCCTTCAACAATCAACAGCTGTGATGGTGTTGTGACGTTTGGTCTTAAGCAAGAAAATTTTTTTTCCTCGCCCTCAATGTGAATGTGACTCTCATATATAAATAATCTCATAGCAAAATATGTTCTTACTGATCACAGAAGTGAAGCTTGTACACAGGAATGTATAGATTCCAGTTACATCCAACTAATCACTGTTTAAGCATACGAATTAGCCATCACGGGCTAAGACAACAGAGGCAAGCCAAGCTCCAAAGCCAATTCCCAGTTGGTTCTAGTTAAAGGGATCTTCCTCTAGCCTGCTTTAACATCCTTTACAGGAGCCAAGACAGCAGAAACTATGTCCACAGCCGAGATATGTCTCTGCTGAAACATAGCCAAATTCCTTGCTGTCCATAGCTAGTATACCACAATATTGAAAGCCAATCTCCTGACCTGATGAACAAATGAGTTTGAGTGGCAGTCCAGGTGCAAATGCAACCGCTTTGTGAAACAACACGGAGAAAAAGATCTAATGGTTAAGGTCGAGAGTTCAATAATTAGAGATCTTGTTTAGGCTCAAAACCCTCTACTCCCTTTCTACTTCTTAAATTCCATCCTTCAATCCTACGTTGTTGAAGGCTCAAAACATATTGAGCCTTCAACTGCTCATCCTATTTTTGTAGAATTTAAACAAAAAAATTCAAAAATTGATTCATGTCTTCTGTTTGGATTCACCATAACGTCATGCATTGGTTTGTTGCTTTTAATTCCTTAATTTTAACGTAGCCCAAACATGGCATATAATAGTCACTCTCTTAATAAATGCAATTAATTAATCATACCAAATATAACGATTGGATTGGGTATTGTAGCACACCTTAGTTTTTCTTCTGTTCCCTATTTTACTTAGTTTCAAACATGCCCTACAATGTTCAACCCTCTAATAATGCAATTAAATAAATATACCAAAAAAATCTATACATAGTTGAAACTAAAAATAATTATATCCATAATAATAAATATAAAAAATTGACTAAAAAACAATCTTTGACTAACATAAACTAATAATCTAAGTTCTTGTCCTCCAAAGAAATAACAATATGCCAAATCATATAAGTTGAACAGCTTAGCAAATTAGCAAAATTGACTAACAAACACAACACAAGATTACAAAATATTCAACATTTTTGTGTTCTTTTCCTAACTAAAATTTACAAATCATACCCCAAAAAAAAAAAGAACTAATCTAAGTTCCTATCCTCGAAAGATATAACAAGATTCCAAATCATATAGTTGAACAATTTAGAGAATTAGCAAATTGACTAAAAAAATACAAAAAGAGAACAAAAAAATTTTCAATATTTTTTGTATTGCTTTCCTAACTGAAATTTACAAATCATTCCCAAAATTAAAAAAATGAAATATACTTATCAAATACTTCAATTTTTAGAATCATCATGCACAAAAAAAAAATAAAAAATAGCTCTAAATTTCGGCCCAGCCTAGATCTAAAATTGGACCTGAATTATATATAATCAGACGTTATTCATGCTATTAGAATTGTTCGAGCATAAAAAAGAAATATAATATTTTTACATATTCTTTTGTTGAGCAATCAAAATTAAAATTATGTTATAGTTATGACTAAAGAAACGGAGAAGGATGTTTTGCAACTACTTAAAGTTTTTATTTAAACTAAAGACATATTGAAACTAGGAAAATTAGTTTAGAAAAGATAATATGAAAATAATGCACAAAATTTGGCTCTATAGATGTAGCACCTACAGAAAGGACGATTTGCATTCTGGGGTTGCGGGGATATGGAAAAGTAGCATGGAATGGGGTTGATGAAAGGTAGAGTATGAGGACAAGGGAAGAAGGAAGTAGGAAAGTGGTGATGTGGGGGTCGTAGGAAAAGTTAAAAGGTGGCTAAATTTACGCGATGATACTAAACTACTTAAAGTTTGAAATTTCAATTGAAAATATTAATATTATGAAAATTAGTTTAGGAACGACAATTCACAAAAATTACACAAAGTATGGCTCATTTTGATGGGTTACTTTTAGGATGCTTTTAGAAAACTTTCATAATGGGAATATTCTTTTAAAATCTTTATGTGTAGTATTTTTGGTGTCTTTTTTGAAAATTTTTGGTATGTTTTCGTTGTTGGCATTGAATATTTTTAAAAATTGTAGGTAAGTAATAAAATTAGTCTCGGGAATAGCAAAAGATAGTTGGCAATGGGTCCACCGCAAGGTTGTGCGTTTAGGCTCGGATAGAGGGAACCATGAAGGCGGTGGACTGTAGGTAGCAATTGGTAAAGATTTAAGATGACTAAATTTACTTAACAATATTAAATTTACGTTGGATTAATCTTATATACACTATAGTGTATATACTATCATTATTAGATATATGACATATGTGCTAAATTTGAATTTAAAATTCAAAATTTACTCATGTATCATTCATTCAATCATGATAGTATATAAATTCAAATTTTAGTCATGTGTCATTCATTCAATCGTGATAGTATATAAAATTTGAATTTAAAATTCAAATTTTACTCATATATCATCCATTCAATCATGATAGTATATAAATTATACGAGTTGATTGATACAGAGAACCCCTGCCTAACTGTAGACTTTCACATACCACGTGTATGCTATTAGTACATCATTTGGAATTTTTTTAGACAGCGACCGTACAGACGTGGATTGGTTTGATAGAGTCTGGGATTTAAAGGTCAATTGTCCAATAGGGATCTCGACATTTTACGGCCAGCTCAGCTGCTAAGGAATGAATGGTTCCTGTAGCTGATACGCGGATATGCCTCCCAAAGGAGATTTTCTCAAAAGGAATATCTTTAATTTTCCATGGCGGATTGAGACTTCCAGCGTCCACTTGTCCCCACCTAACCCGTCGCCGAGTTTTTCCACACAAACACTCCGTTTGAATTAGCTGTTTTTAGAGATATTTTTAAAAAATTTTACTATAATAGAGTTTTTAGATTATATTTTAGGATATTTTTAGAAAATATTTTGAAATATTTAAGAGTAGAAGAGTTTCTAAAATATATTTTGAGCTATTTTTTAAAATTTTTAAAAAATTTAAACTAATTTTTAAATTACCTTTTAAAGTACTTTTTAAAAATTTTTATTATTTTTGAAAAACATTCCCGTCCAAACAGAGTAATTATCATTCCGATATCTTTAATGAATGGCGATATCTTTTGCGTTTGTCTTTTTTGCTGTTACAGATAATATGGTATAAAATAGTCGAGTCGAGTTACTTAATTCTTTTTTTTTTTTAGCATGAAAGTTTTAATTGTGCTGCGTATTTCTAGATTTTAGTGCATGTTTTTATCTGTCATTAAAGCAATGATATATATCAATCGTGTTGGATGATTTTTAATAATTCGTTAATAAAATATGTTTTGTTATGAAAAAAAAAATATGAGAATAGATACGTCAAATAGTCTACTGATTGACCTATCTGTGTTGCATTTCCTGACCAAGTTGTAATTGATGGAATTTAGATCCGATCAAGGATTACTCCACAGAAAGGAGTCAAAGGACTACACCTAGATCCACACAAATATTTTAATTTTTTTAGTTGTGCACTCATCCACTCTAATGGACAATAATTGCAAGATCATTTGCTTAGCAAAGTATGTGGATCCTACTCCGTACGTTTTGTCGGCTATTCTTGGAAATGGACTATTCCATCAAACCGGTTTTTACCCGAGTGGTCCATGCCAATAATTCTGACATCTTTTTAAGTGGTTGCCTTTTTTTTCTTTTTTTGGGTCGAAAGCATAGAATTAAGTGGTTGTCATTTTATCAACAATTTTCTATAGACATAGATAAATATTGAACTTGCTTTTGTGAATATTATTCGTGTCACGTGACTGCATTGGATAAGCTTATCATCAACTGCCACTTGTACTAACTGACAAGCGCTTATGTAGATGAGAGAAAGCCTGATAAATAAATTAAACCGACGGTCATGGTAAATTTCTTCTCCTGATTCGTGAAAGGAGTTAGTTGCTACCGAAACAGGGAAAAAGGGCAGCAACGATTTTCAATAAAACCGTTCTTGAGCAACGTAAAAGCGGTTCAATGAGTTGCATTAATTCACTATCAGCTTGTAAACTCTTAGAATATAATTATTGTTAACTACTGTTCATATTGACCCGCACAAGTTAGTCGAGTCAAAGTTACTTATCGCATTCTTCTTCGTTCCGATGCTTTGAAGGGATTTACTATTTTCTATTAATCAGCTGTAGAGTGTAGAGTATTGGCATGCTTCATATTGAGTCATTACGAATAAAAGCCCTAATGTTTCAATGTCTGGACTAAGTATATAAAGTGATAAACTAAGAACTAAAAACCATCAAGCGTATTATCATTCTACTAACAAGAACTGGACTTCACTAATGATAATTATAATGCCATAGCTTTCAACTCGTTCCAAGTGAGAACTTACAAAAAGTCGTTCAACTCAATCAGAGCTCCTGTACTAATAATCCTTGTCACCAATCCATAAGCCCTGACGTTACAAAGAGGAAAAGTAAAAGGCAAATAAGTAGGTGGGGTTGCAAACGAATCGAAAGTAACTCGAGTCCGAGATCGAATCGAGGTCGATCAATAGTAAATTCTAACTGACTAAGTCGAACTCAAACTCGAAAATATTCAACTTGATAGCTCGCGAGCCAACTCGATTATATAAATATATATATTATTTTTTATTTTAATAATAAAATTATATATATACTCTTAATATTTTATTATTTGTTAAGAAAAATTATTATTTTATTTATTTTTAAAAAATAAATAATTATTTTTTTTAAGCTCGAGCTTCAGTTAAAGCTCGACTCGAACTTTACATTTTGAGTTCGTTGAACTCAAATTCGAGTTTGAATTTCATAAAATTAAGTTGAGATTCGATTCAATTAGATAAAAACTTGACTTGACTCGTCTCGTTTGCACTCAGAAAGAAGGACCTTTGTAGTGATTCCTATCAATTTCTTTGATTTACGGTTTCAGTTCTGCCTGGGAAAGGGTGAAGAGGCACCGCTAGCATGGCTGTAGACCTAGTAGCTACAATAAAGGCATCGAGTTGCCCCGCCAAAATTCTGGCCAACCTCCATCGCCAATTAACCAAAAGATATTTTTATCATAGCTAATATTTTGAGAATAGGCAATAAGGGATAACCTAAGATTAGTGAGTAGATTTTTTACTAAAGGAGGAGAAGGCATTTGGAGAGGTAGGCATGCAGTTGAGCAACTTTAAGAAAATGCTCAAGATGAGGAAGACGAAGAGAGGCGAAATTTTCAGCCTTTTTGGTGATTTTCGGTGTATGCAGAGAAAAAAATGCCCATGAATTGCTTTGACACATGGCCGCCCTTCACGCGGTGTCTTCGTACGTTTCGCACTGGTACTAGACTACTAAGGTGTTTATCGGCCGATAATTTGATTAAAAATTCAACTTTTTTTAAAAATTTTTTCAACAATGTCAACATCCAATTACCGTTCAAACTTTTATTTAGTAATTGGATATTGCAAATTGTATTACGACCGAATGATTAGTATTTCGGTAAAATATCCATAGTTTTAGATTGATTTTCTAATATATATTAGTTAAGTATATTTAATATGTAATTAATAATGTAAAAAGTTATTAATATGTTCATTAATACGGTTTTAAGGTCATATATTTGTCTACAAGCATATATTATAACTTATAACACTATGGATTGATACATCAATATCTAATATGAAATATTAATATGCATGAAATCTATAAAATATTTAATTAAAATATGAAATTCGGTAATTCAGTCGGTGGTAATCGAAAATTCGAGAATCGAAATTCAATATCAAATCACAGACTGTTTTGCCAAAATTTAAACTTGGATCGTAATCGGTTTTTCCAAATTTCATTTTACTGACATCCGATTTTCAATTTAAATTGGATCAATCGATTATTCGATTTTTTTTTTTTTTTTGGAAGTGTGAGCGCCCTTAGCTCGCTGGTACCAGGGTAGCCAGCCAAATTACAATTGACCAGCTGAATTGACAAATCCTGAAATCCAAATCCAGTCTCTTTCTCGTCTTTATAGCAGTCTATCGGATAAGATTTCTCGTCTTTGCTGTTCCGTGCCGTGCTTCAACCGGTTAATTTAGATAGCGATGGATATCTGTTTGGGCAGGCAAACACCATGCATTTAGGTGTCACTGCATGACTTGCAGGAAAAGTTATCGTGCGGGCCATGACTTGAACTCATCGTGCTCACTAGCTATTGGCTACTGCATCAAACACGTACCCCAAAAACAAACAAGAGAAAAAGGGTATCCAATGCAGCATTTCTTTCCTTTAGTAGTTTCTAGCTAATTACTTTTCTTTTCATCAGCCAAATTCAATTAGGTGAGATGGTTCCTCGAAACTAGGCATGGCCATGGTTCCACTTGGAATCGGAAATCGGATCGGAGCCGAACTGTTTGGAACCGGACCAGAATTGAAACTGGACCAGAATCGGAATCAAAACCGTGGAATCAGAACCATTGTAGAACCTTGGATAAAGGTTCTGATTCTGGTTCTCTAAAAAATAGAACCAGAATCAGAACCGCCGGTTCCAGAACCGTTAAAAAAATTAAAAACAATTAATATAAATAAAGGGTTCATTTAATACTAATACGGAACTTGAATCATAGCTAACTATCAAGTTTGAGCATGATGATAATAACTTAACTAAACAGTTTAAAGTCCTTGATTGGTGGAAGTGAAAATTAGAGAATTATCCCATCCTCTCCCTTATTGCTAAGCAAATTTTAGCAACTCCAGCATCAACAGTAGCAGTGGAACAAGCTTTTAGTGCCGGTGCAAGCATTTTGGATGAGACAAGATCGAGATTAAGTCCAGAATCACTAGAAATTCAAGCATGTGTAGATGATTGGACTAGAGCAGAATATAGACAACAAGAAATGGAAAAAGATGAAAAAGAAGATTCCAATTATACAACTGATTCTAGTGCCGTCGCAAGCAATGAAGATGATTAAATAATTAATGTTTGTTTTGATATTTCATCTCAATTTCAATGAAAAAATCAAGTATTTTCTTTTCCATTTAAAATGATTACCATTTGATAGTGTAATGTATTTTTTAATTTGACAATGTAACGTATTTTTCATAAAATTTGTATTATCTATTTATTACTTCGTACTTTGTTGAATAATAATAAATTTAAAATATGATCTTTATTTTGTATTTATTTTTTACATTCTATTTAAAATTTTAAATATATTGTTATATTCGTATTAAAATTGGTAAGGATAAAAAATTAAATAAAATTGTATACAACTATATGGAATCAGAACCAGAACCATAAGGAATCGAAATCAAAACTATAAGGAACCATAACCAGAACCAGAATCGGAACCGGAACCGGAACCAAAACCAGATGGTGCGGTTCTGGTTCTATCTCTTTGAAGAACCAGAACCAAAACCATCTTAGATGGTGCGGTTCTGGTTCTACCTCTTTGAAAAACCAGAACCGGCGGTTTTGGAACCGTAGCCATGCCTACTCAAAACTACTACGCCAAGCTCAAGGGCCACCTACTTTAAGTGATTCCCAAATGGGTACATAGTCCATCCGTCATTTGAGTCGATGGTGATTCAATTTTCATCGATTTTTTTTTGGACTTCTTTAAGTTCCTCCCATAATATAAAATAAATATAGATCTATCGTATTAAAAAAAGGAAAAAAAAGAGATGTTTCCTCAAAGTTTAATAGTAAAAAAAAGTAAACAATAGTAGAAACCCAAAGTTTCACAATCTTTCATTTTTTTGGTTACGGGGGTTTGGCTGTATGTTACATGTGCTGTCGTATCAAAATTATACCGTAGTGATTTATCATTTTGCTCTAGGGGACAAAATGATATTTTATCAGGAGAATGTTATAATCAAGTAAATAGTAGAACTCCATCCATTCAATATCTTTTTTTTTTTTGGGATATGCTTATACATGTCGTTGTAGATGTCAAATTCAGATATTAAATAATGACGTATTTCTGCTTTCTCCATCCCTAAGTGTCCAATTAATACAGACACAAACGGAGGTGTGATTGTAGTCTGGAAACTAAACCATATACCACGTAAGCGAAGTATAAACTTGCTTGTTTAAGGGGAGCAAGTGGAATCTACCATTCACCCTCTTTTTTTTTTTTTTTTTTTTTTCAAAAAGAAAGATCATGTGTAGATCTTCGCTTAATGTGAGATCATGGACTATTATGACTTTCAATTCTTGTAAATCATAACCTATCAAGTTTTGGATATTGCTGGCCAAAATACATAAATAAAAATAAGAAGTTGGAAATTAATTTTTTTTTATTATTTATTGATGTTTAATTTATGAAACATTCTCTCATATCCAACTATAAACAAAACAGGAGGAGGAGTTGCGGTGTTAAAATTCTGTGTCATCTTTTATATTACCTTTTTTGTTCTTACACTAGGGTAAAATGGCCTAACCATATTCAAAAATTACTTTTTCTAGTTTTATGTGGAATTTTTAGCTTTGTTGCTAATCATTATAATTAAAGGTAACTAATGAAAAATAACTACTCGTATATGTTGTATTTTCACAAAAGATTATAAAAACATAATTTTTTTCAACATGCAAAACTAATTTCTACAACTAAAAATTATAACTAGGTTAGGACTGATTTTTTTTTTGATCGTAATGTAGGTATCAATATCAAACTAAATAATCCAAATAAAAATGAATCAATGTTTCCATTTTAATTTGTATGTCACCAAGGATTTCTTCCACAAGCACGCAATGATTTTCCACAAGGATTTCAAATTTGAAGACTTTTAAATTGTCGTCGTCGTCATCGTCGTCGTGGTCAACTTTCCACCATTTTAATATCAACTTTGTTTAGTATAGTGTATAGTTCCTCCCTACTTCCTACAAACACAGAACGGTGAAGTGATGCTTTCTAGCTTTTCTGTCAATAACTCTTATGAACTACTCTTTCTACTGTCAATTGGTTCAACTCTCTCAAAAGTTTGAGTTCTAATAATTCTCTTCCATTCTTCATATTTACATCCCATTTTCCGATGTTTCATTAAGATTCATATTATGAGAATCTTATTGCTATTTTTTTTTCTATTTACAACTGATTATAAAGATAATAGCGTTTGAATGCAATAATATTCTATGTCGAGCGATTTAGATTGTTTATCATATTTACTAATCTAATTTTACGTCAACAGATTTAAATGCTTTACAAGAATTCTATACTAGTTTACGCTGGTGGTTGATTTAACTCTTATGAACTACTCATTAATGATTTTTAAGTTTTTTTGAACCATTGATTATAGTAGCTGGATAAATTCTTATAGTCATGTAATGTTGATATATGTTGCATCTCCTGGATTAGTTTTCTACCTCCTTCACCATTGCAAGGAGTAATGATTTGGCAATTTGTATATTTCAGACTAGACAGACTTGACTTTAATTTCCATATATCTTTTTCTTGTTATAAATATTGAACTTTAATTTTTTCTGAAATTGCAAAGAGAAAACTACATTTCTCTATTTTTTTTATATTGCCACAAAATCTGTAGATTATTATTGAACAATATCAAAGAAATAAAATAAACTAACTTAAAGCTAACATATATGTGCCACAAATAATTTTACAGCCAAGATAGTGGTTGATGGTATGTGATAAGAAGCCCTTTCCAGATACACCTTTCAGGAGAGAGGTAATGGGAACGAAGTTAAATTGGCATTGTATCTACTGATGGAACTGTTAGAATCGAGTCACAATGAGTACCAGTAACTCAGCATATGATTTATTGTTCCTCGAAAATTGTATCCATATTAAAGTTCGAAAAACAATTTAACCAAATCGTATGGAGTACTATTGATCCATTTTTTTGGTCTTTACTTTAACAGCACAACTTAGAGACATTATTGAGTTTCTGCAAATTCTTTTGTCAAAAATGGCCCAAGTACGATTTTTATCTGAAAACTACAATATTGTTGGTCTCTCAGCTTTTCAAATTGTCTAAAATAATGCCAGATTTCTGCTCTAGAATATTAATTTAGTCTTTCAATTGTCAACTATTGCACTGAATTTTCACTTATGGAGGAGGTGGCGGGGGAGAGGGGAGGAGAGGGAAGAGGAAGGAGGAGGGGTGAAGAGGAGAGAGAGGTAGGGAGGGAGGAAGAGGGCAAAAAAAAAAAAAAAGGACTCCGCCGGTTACCGTGAGCGGCGGGGAGGGATGGAGGAGGAAAAACAATGAGGTGGAGGATAAGAAGAGAAGAAGAAAGAAAAGAAAAAAAAAAGAGGAAAATTTTACACATCTAAATTTTTTTTTTTTTTTTTTTACAAATTTTACAATAAAATACGATAAAATTTTATACAAACATACAAAAAATTCACTCGCTAAATAGGGCCTACATAACACACAACCTGGCAGTACTAATCACTATTTCAGTACACAAATAATCAAGAGTTAAAACACACATCAGGCAAGCCAAGCTCCAAAGCCAATTCACAGCTGGTTCTAGTCAAAGGGATCTTCCTCTAACCTGCTACCACATCCCTCGCAGAAGCCAACACAGAGAAAGTAAGTCCACAGCCGAGACGTGTCTATGCTGAAACATAGCCAAATTCCTTGCTCTCCTTAGCTAGTATGCCACAATTTTTTAGAGAGAGAGAGAGAGAGAGAGAGAATTATATTTGGAAGTGACTGAATTCCAAGATTACATGCATCTATCAGAAACTAATATTATTTTGTGGATATGAAATTCAAAAATCTAAAGAAGTAGGTCATCTTTGAATAATAAAAACTAAAGGGCACCCACACTTTACATAAGGTTTTTCGGAATATCTATGTGCAATCGGATTCTTTGTTATTAATTGGAATTCTTCAGCATCGCATTCACTGTCCCTGGCACATCTGACGAGTGATCAGGCAGATTTGACAGTTTATGGAAGATCCGGATCGTTTTTCACATTGTTACAGGGAAGCGAACAAGGTGGTTGATGTGTTGTCCAATGTGGGCGTATCTCATCTAGACTAACAAATTAAGATATACGAGACATTTAATACGTTTCCAAGAATGGCTCGTGGAGCAATTCGCCTTGATAGGCTAGGAATGCCTTCAATTCGAAAAATTAGATCTATGTAAAATCTTACTCTTGTATCATTTCTAAATAAAAAAGTTGATTTTAAAAAAAAAAAACGCTTTGGATGATGCTATTGGACGTTCAAAAAGAATTAAAGATCAAGCGCAAACGTGTTAGTACTCTATTATGAATTCATTTAACATTAATTAGCCAGTAACCTCCTATACAACTTGCAAAACTAAGCATAAATGCATGGGGCCCAAGCACTAATATTTGAGCCAAGATTATTTTCCACTTTGTGTGACGACAAAAGCATGTGGGATGTTCCGTAGTCATGTGATACAGATGAAGGTAGCATCTTCCAAGGTGCCCTTCCTGTGGCCGATACAAATACAGCGTTCATGAACTAATCCCCAAAGGACCTCTTCGTGTTGTCTGTATCACCTGTTTACCTCCATTCATAGTTGCCATTGTGCTCGTTCTATGCATCCTTTTGTTTGGTTTAAGATTCCTTAACTCGAGGTGGGAATTGGGATCTTTTTGTTTGGAAGGAAAATATTTTCCAGAAAATGTTTTCCTGATTTTCCATTGTTTGATTGGGTTATTGCTTGCGAAAATTTTTCATATAAATGAATTGAAGTTATTTTTCATGTCCGACTCGTAAGGCTATCCATTCTAGCTCCCTTCTTTGCTGTTTTCTCTCTCCATTTTTCTTTGTCCCTGTCTTTCTTTCTCTCAGATACATAGACCATACGCACTTATGGGGAGATCTAGACTTGAAATTGAAAGGGGCTATAGGGAGATCGTGAAGGATGCCAGAGAAAGTTTTGATGTATGAAAATGAAATGAAGTTGTTAATCTCGTGCTAATATACTGTAAATTTGAGGTATATTTGTTCAATGGACATTAACTGTTACCGTTTGAATTGCTATTTTCTGGAGTTTTTGTAAAAAAATATACCGTAACGATTTGACATATGTAAAATAAAAAAATGATTAAGAAAAAAGTAAAAAATTTTTGAGGGAAAATGGCTTTCCAAACAATTGCGAAACTTTTTTGAGGTGTTGATCATGGCAGAAGAACGGTGGTTTTTAGGTAAGAGCCTGAAATTTGGTACGGACTTGTGAACTAGAGGATATCTTAACTGCCTGAACAAGAGTAAGTTCCGATAGTGGATCCCTCAAGAATTTGTCATCCATAAGTTAATAATTATTAACCAACGTACCTAGTAGTTAACAAAATGTACCTGTTTTTTTTAAAAAATTAGTTTTTTAAATACTATTAAAATTTTTAAAAAATATTCTAAAAAGTAATCTAAATTTATTTTAATATTTCAAAAATATTTCAAAAAATATTTTAAAAACTCTTCTACTCTTGAATATTTCAAAAAATTTTCTAAAATATTTCAAAATATATTATAAAAACTCTGATACAATAAAATTTTTTAAAAACATTCTAAAAACAGCTAATCCAAACGAAAAGAAACCAGACGTTCTTATTCTCAGGTTTTCACTTTTCGGCATGAGAAACCCACAAAACACTACAAAGTGCTAGCAAACAGCACTGAGACGGAGAGTGGATTAATCCGGAGAAGAGAAAGGGGTGTCGATTGTCGAAAATCACCTGGTTCATATTTCGCGCCCTGTCGTTTTGCTGAATCAGCGTGCGATGGAATACTCAGGCGGTCAGGCCCCTCCCTCGACAATAATGGAATTAGCTGCCACGCACGTACGTACCTATGCATGAAAACTGACTTCATAGCTTTATAGCTGTCCCCTCCATGAATATGAATATGAGGAAATGAATCAGAATCTGAACCAGTCACTCAGGACTTTATTATCTCTGCACGAACGCCCATAAACATCCCCTGAAATACTAAATTCTGGCAGCTGCTCTTTGTCGTAGATGCCAAAACTGGTCCTTGGAACATTAATTCCGTGAAACAATACATTCTGCCAGCTGCTGCTCTCCGTCGAAGATGCCAAAAAAATGTCCTTGCCTACTTAAATCAATTTTGAACCAACTCAATTAAATCAAATTCAATGCCTTGCATTTTTCTCTCCATTTTTTCCTCGAATTTTCTGTGGACCTTTTTAGATTCATCTCTCTCCTTCAGTATGGAATAGAATTTATCGTGTCGATAAAAAAAATTTAAATCAATTTTGTTTTAACTCTCTGTCTAATCTTCAAGGATGCTGTGTTACGACTATCGCTGTGCTTCCTCTCTCCTCTCCGCCATGTCCGAAGTCTCAACTCCTCCTTTCCTCACTTTCAGTTTCAACCACAATTCACAAGGCTTCAACAACCTACCACTCTCATCTCCTCCTCCTCCTCATCCATCAAAACGGTGTCCATTTATACTCGTAAACTTTTCAAAAGTGTTATAATTAATTTCCTTGAATTCAATGAATTGTATGATGCAATAGCTGAGAATCTCCATCCAATTGGAAACATTTTCCAGTCTACGTGTATACAATTAATCCATCGTTTGGAATTTTGTGCGTCCATCATACATGGAATTTTGAATTTAACGTCATTACCCAATACATCGAATTTTGCTCTATTCTTTTTTCTTGAAGGCAACACTTTTTGATGTCACATAAATGTCAAAGAACGTCTTCATTGGAGAGAGAAATTTGGATTAGCTGGAAAAAGTCAAAAAAGAAAAAGGAGTTTCATACATACATGAGACATCTCCTTTGGGAGAAACTAATAGAGGTCATCCAATTAAGGTGTTTGCCACACTACATGTAACTCACTTTATGTATAAATGCTTTTTGAATGCTCAAATATCTTATTCAACGATGTAAACTTTTGAATGATCAAATTTTAATAAGGAACAAGTACATAAAAAAAGAAATATCAAAGTCTGTACAAACTTTTTTTTTTTTTTCACAAAGTGTGCACCATTTTTGGTAACCATCCAACACGCATTGCGGACTTTTTTTTTTTTTTTTTTTTTTAAGTATTAATTTTGTCCCTCATGCTTTAGAATTTGTTATTCTCATGGAAAACTCTTGTTTGGATTGTATTTTTCTGGATTTTTTTTATAGAAAAATTACTGTAATGATTTGATATATGTGAAGTAAAAAAATGATTGAAAAATGTGTTTACGGAATATGTTTATATTTCTTTGAAATTGCTCTCCAAACATTGAAAAAAAGAAAAGAAAAATTGCTGTCCAAACAAGGCCTTAGATTTTAACGTTGCTTACTTCTTTAACGTTGACCTATCAACTTTAAGTTATGTGACAAATTTCCAATCCTTTTAGTGATTTTATGCCAAACAATTTTAAATTAATTTAGATTACAAAAGAGAGGATCGTAAATTGAAAAATCAATTTCACAACTAATTGATAAAGAATCAAAATTTCCATGAATTCAGCACAAAATTTCCACAGTAGGTCACGACTTCCATTGATGGATGGACTTAGACCCAACACGTCGATGAAATTTCTACCCAACTTGGAGCATTATATGTGGCCGTCGAGATTTTGAAGGCTATTTATTTTGGCTTTCTTTGCTTCTCCTAATTTTAAATGCATATTTGAAATTCTTGATTTGTTTATTCTTGTTTTAGCCTCAATCTTTTTATAGTTTAAAAACCACCCAAACTTTTTTGCTTATTAAAAATTTATCAAGTCAGAATAAAGGGTTTATCGAGTCTCATTGAATGTGTTGAACAAGGTTTTCACGACATAAAGAAGTACATATATACACAACTATAAATTCATGTTGTATACATTATTACTGTAAAGATTTTTTATACTAGCAGGTGTAACTATATGACATATGAGCAAAAATTGAATTCAAAATTTGAACAGTGATAATATGACATTTATCTAAACCTACTTGTATAAAAAAAAATTTATACGCTCCATATAAACAATGTAAAGAGTTTTCATGAAACAAAGTCAAAAAAAAATTTTAATATGTGTACCAGTCTACTTTATTGAAGAACAATCGCAAGCTCATCTACTTAGCAAAGTGTGTGGATCCTATTTTGTAAGTTATCAATTTTTGGTTGGTTTATTCTTGGACATTGATTAATCCAACCATAAGTCTGTGGATCCTATCTTCTAAGTTATCATCAAGTTTGATTGGTTTATTCTTGGACATGGACAAATCCAACCAGCCAGTGACTAAGTGGTAGATGCCAAAAATTCTAATGCAAATCCTTTTTTTTTTTTTTTTTTTTTATAGCATGTGCCTTAAGTGTGTGGATCCTATTTTGCAAGTCATCAATTTTTGGTTGGTTTTATTCTTGGACATGGACCAGTCCAACCAGCCATTAACTAAGCGGTCCATGCCAATAATTCTGATGTAAATCTTTTTTTTTTTTTAGCATATGCTTTTTTTTGATGAAAAAGATACACACATTTTATTAATGATGTTACAGGAAATCGTTCATGAGTTGCTTGACAAAATTTGGAAGGGAATTTCAAAGAGCTTAAAAAAGATTAGCACTCTTAGCATGATGGGTTAAAGTATGCGCTACCTTAATTTGCGTCTCCTGGAATCCATTGATTCATTGAATATCAATATAAAGCTGATCTAATAAAGCTAAATGCACGTCCTCAATAATTGGACCTGAATCAGAAACGATGTCTTCTTTGTCATGAATAAATCTTATAATTGAGGTTGCATCTCCCTGCAATTTTGGATCATTGTGGGCAAATGGTATCAAATAATGCCCGGGAATATTACAAGTCAATCGGCAGTCACCACAATAGACTTGATTGGAACGAAAATGCCTCACCAATCCCACAATCCATTCCAGTTGAAGTTAAGATCAGCAACATCGTTAATTAGCCCCTTAAGCTTTGTTTAATCATAACTTACCACTATTGTCTTACATCTTAAGCGGATACTCTTTTGGTTTTTTCATCTTATGCAGATACCATTTGCTACATCGCAGTCAATTAAATAGTTAAACCATTTGCTTGCTAGACTGATGACGGAAATTAACAATATAAACCACTAAACAGAAAATCTAGCATTTATACTAAATAAAAGAATTTTAATGATGCAATCCTTAAACCATCCAAGCCTAAGAATTAAAAATAAAGGGTCTACATGAATAAAATAAAAGATTGGAGATTAAAGATGCTTTAGAAAAAAAAAGGTTAATTCAAAGGACTAAATGAACTACCTGCGAAATGTTTTTGTCCTTCCAGATTAAATGATTTGTCGTTACTAGCATTGAACTAGTTAAAAATTAAAATTATTGGGACTAAATGTATTTTCATAAAACTTTAAAGGCGAAAATGGTGTAACCCCATAAGTTAAGAGGTATAACTGTCATCTTTTCCATTTGTAAAATTTTCAATTGGTTTGCTTATTTTCTGTCAAATATTTTTACATTAATTTATTTTTCTATATGCTGACAATACATACCATCCAGGTTGGATGCATGACCACTGATATGAATTTGAGTTCGAAATATAAATATTTTGCATATGTTGTATGCATTAAACTCCGTTAACGTATACACTATTAGGATACAAAAGATTAATCCTAATTTAAATTGCAAACGAGAGGGTCGAAGTTGTGGGATAACGTGAATCAGCAAATCAATTTTACGACCAGCTGCTGCTAAGGAATGAACATTTCCATTAGTTGAACGCAGAATAGGTCTCTACAAGAATATCTTGATTTTCCAAGGCGGGTCATTGTCCAGTGTGTAGGACCCAAAAAAATTCCAATGGAAAGTTACACGAGACAAATTTCATAGAACTAATGGGAGAATTGCATGGGAGAAGAGGAATAAATCAATAATATATTATGAATTACACATAATAATATGGTTCTCAAATTTCATTCTTCTCAACTAATAGTAATAATAATAAGACTAGACTAGGTAATTTGGTAAACAAGTCTTACAATCACAAGAAATTTTCTAATAAAATACTAATTCATAAACAATGAAGCTACTATAATTTAAATCAAATAGAATTACTAAAACCCTAATATAAAATACTACTAAATAATAATACAAAAATTTCTATTTTTGAGCCTTAATTTAATATGCCATCATAGTGGACTTGCAGTTGTCGGACACAACACGTTGTCAAGTTTTCTGCACAACTTAATCAAGTTTGTTTACTGGTCAACTTAATCAGCAGATTGAATGAGCAGAATCAAGATATTATCAGCTTAAGTCAAGGCATTATTAGCTTGCCTATCTAACCACCACGTTAGAAAAACAAATTTTAGCAAAGTTATTCTGTCTTCCAATAACCCTTTATCATTTTTTCTCCCAAGCATGGTGCTTGGTGTATTTTGTTGCACGTTCGATGACAAATCGGAAATGAATATGCGAATGCAAACATAAACAAGAATTAACTTGTAAAATGAAAGCTACTCACCTCAAATTATTGATTTCATGCTAGCCTTCAGAATCCCATTATCTATTCTTTCCAGTTCATAGCACCGATCTGTGATTATATTTCCAATTCAATCTTTTTTGGATCATTTATGGGTCCCAATCAAATAATGCACCGGAATAACAAGTCATTAAACCGTCGGAATGGGGTAGACTAAAATGCAAATGCCTCGCCAACTCCATGATCCATAGCCATTAAAAGAGTCGAAGACAAGAAAAGTAGAAGAATATTGTTAATTTTGCATCTTAAGTAGATTGCTTTTCCTATGTCGTAGTCAGTTAAACACTTAAAAAATCTTTACTGGCTCGACTTTTCCATGAACACAAAATGTCATTTTATCACTTTCATGTAGTTTCTTCAAACGCAAAATGGCGAAATGATACTTTTAAACGTGTATAAATTAAACAGCTCATCTAACCATACTTTGTCAAATAAACCAATATCAAAAGAAATCCAATGGAGCATCATCTTCATTGTACTCCTTCCTCTTTACTAATACTGTTGTTATTCAGTTCTATTCTTGTCACCAGGCAGTTCCCAGTTCTCATGTGGCAGCAGCAAACAAGCTTATACTCATTCTAATGTCTCTTGTATTGAGAGTGAACAACAAGCTCTTCTTCAATTCAGAGATGGGTTGATAGATGAATCAAATCGTCTGTTATCTTGGATAGGAGAGGGGCTTCAATTGGGGCGACAAGTAGGGGTCTCCCGTTTAATCGTTGAGTCTGACTGCCTGGTTTTGATTAATTGTTTAAGGAGGGAATGGGGAGTCCCCGCTGGGATTCGGCCAATTGTTCGTGCTATTCGGCTGGGTGAGCCAAGTTCTCACCAGTTCTGTCATTGCTACCAGGAGGGGAACACGGTGGCGGATTCGCTAGCAGCATATGGGGCCGTGTCGGGCACTCGAGTTATTTTCACTAAGGGCTCACAATTGCCGACTCGTACTAGGGGGCTTTTGGCTTTGGATCTGCAGAGCTTTTGTAACTTCCGATTTTCTTTTAGGGGTTAAGGCTTTTGCCTTAACCGGGGCTTTGTTTTCAGGCTTTGATTAATAAAACAAATCTTTTACAAAAAAAAAAAAAAAAAATCCTGGATAGGAGAGAACTGTTGTTTATGGGAAGGCATTGGTTGCTATCAAATCACTGACCATCTGGTGAAACTTGATCTATACAATGCGAGTCCATTACATTCAAATGATATATTTATTTACTACAAAAATTGCTTGGGAGGCCAATTAAGTCCATTTTTGGTCAATTTAACCAATTTACGACTCCTGAATTGAAGCTGGAATAATTTTTCAGGAATCCAAGTTCCCACGTTCCTTGGATTGTTGAAAACTTGAGATACTTAAATCTCACAAATGCAGTGTTTGAAGGTGAAATTCCGGGCCATCTAGGAAATCTCTCATGTTTACAATATTTAGAACTTGGAGGTTTAACTCCATTCTTAATAATAATAATAATAAATAGAGCTTCGAATTTCTGCAAAATATTCAATTTATTTGGTGATTTCTTGCAGGAAACTCCCGTGTTAATTTAACTGCAAAAGAGAGGATCTAAACTTATTTATGTAGCAACGTAAATCAGTAAATAATTCATCAATATTATGATTGCCAATGCGATACTTGTCGCCTTCCTGTTACAGGTCTCTTTCCAACCGGGAAAACCTACAGCATAAATGTCCAATTAATTCACAAATCAAAATTAACTTGTAATTGCAATTATAAGCCGCTCGTCTCAAATTCTGATTAGTTTCGTCCCATTGGATAAACTCTATCATTCCCATCCCTACAAAGTTGTGTGCTTAGATTTGCTTTCTCATCTGAATTACTGGTCAATCCGCCGTTACAATGGGACTTGATTAGAACGCAAATGCCTCACCAACCATATTTCCATTGAAGCCTCCATAATCCATTCCCGTTGAAGTCAAGATTAGCAATGTCGTTAATTAGCCCCTTCAGCTTTGTTTAATCATAGCTTGCCCCTGTTGCTTTTTATATCTTAAGGAGATGCCTTTTACCATATCATAGTCAATTAAATAGTTAAGACTAAACCTGACAGTGTATATATTATCGCCGTTGGATGCATGATATATAATTTAAATTTAAATTTAAATTTTAAATTCAAATTTACATTACTTATCATTCATCCAAGGTTGGTTGACACGATATAGTCCATCAGTGTATAAAAGATTAACGCGATAGTTATATCGTTTCCTTGCTAGACTGTCTGACGAGGGAAATTAACAGTATAATCCACGAAACAGAAAAGCTAGCACTTATATACATAAAAAAATGAAACAGTAGAAGTTGTTTTGTTAGGGAGGGGTGTTTTTCGGGGGGGAGGGGGAAGTGTTTAAGAAAGTTAGAAAAAAAAAAGGGGAAAAGAGTAAACAAATCTAATAAATAAACATAAATTGGAAGAAAGTAAAGGTCAGTTTCTATTTTAACAAGAACAGTTAAAATTTTGTTCACACCCTTTAACGCCACTGAAGGAAGTAAGACAAGAGCAGCTTTGGTAACAGAAAAAAAAAAGTGCTAAATGGATGAAATCAAAGATTGGAGATTAAAGATACTTTAGATTAAAAAAAAAGTTAAACTACTAAATGAACTACTTGCAAAACTTTTTTTTCCCTTCCAAATTAATTGATTTGTCATTCATGGTAAGAAAGTAATTAATTAAAACAAATAATTAAGAGAACTCTAGCCAAGGGTACACTTCAGAAATGGTTCATGCATTGATCATTGATGCAAAAATAATTCCAACATTCATTAATAGATTAGTTATAGTTGTCATAAACGCGATAAACAACCAACCCTTCCTTAATTTCTCGATAGTTAAGGTATGACTGTTAACTATTTCTCTAACCCGGAAACAACTCTAGGTACGACCGTAGGATTTAATTTCTAGATTGCATTAATAATTAGAAAGGCCCAATCCTAACTAACAAACACGCTACGAGGGTTTGTTTAAGCTAGATCGTATGCTCCCCTGACATAAACCCAATTACGTCAGTTGTTACCAAGATAGAGATAATGAACAATTACGGATTCAATTACCCTTAACTAACAAAATAACCTATATGAATAATTAATTATTGCGCACTAATCAATCATACACAAGGCCATAACAATTAAAAGCAAGGAACATATATATATCAACAAATGAAGAAAATAATCAAAAATGGCTTAGATCTCACTGTAATTATTGAACCAATTCGTCGGTGCCCCCTTGACTAGAACTAGGAGTTTAGCTCCCCATAATTAAGGAACAGGCCATGCGGACAGGGTTAGAAGAAGCCATCGATTCCTTAATCACAGCAAACGGAAGAAATTAGCCCTCGTTCAATCCGGTCAACCGAAGAGAGAAAAGGGGACAATTGATTATCGTTGCTTTCGATTGTCCTCCAATTCTAACCACACAGAGAGTATGCACTCTCAATTTAATTCGGTCAAAGCCAAAATGGAAGGCAATGTCCAAGGTCCACAATTGCGGCTACTCTTTGTTTCCTTCCTTTCCTCACAAAACATACGAGAAAGATTTTCAATTGCTTGATTTCTCGGTCAAGGCTAATCAAAAGCCACCGAATTCCAAAGTCAACAAAAGATGAAAAACAATGTAAAGTCAAGAATGGAAGCTTTTGTCCCCTCTGATGGTTTCTCCACAGAGCCACGGCCCGCCTCCAAATCAAAAGCAAGAACAGAAGAAAACCTAAGCGAAGCGGAAAGTTAACTCTCTCCTCGGTTCTCGCCCGAAGTTCCAGGGAGACCACCTTTTTTCTCTCGGCAAATTCGTACCCAAAATTAAAAACAAGACTCCCTAAAAATAAAATAAAATAAAATCTATTACAATTTAGTCTCTTCAGCTTCTCGAACGGACCCCACTGCTTGGAGTGCCCCCACATACGACAAATCTTCTAAATTCTGCTTTTAAGCATTTTCTAGCATCAAATCCTGCAATTGGCACCAAAATCATATATGAGTAGAATCCACCCAATTAATGAAAATATTTAGTCAAATAATTGTGCAATAATGCCCAAAATACCCCACTAAAATGCACCCTATCAATCTCCCCCACACCAAAACTATGCTTGCCCTCAAGCATAATTAACTCAGAAGTGCAATCAAGATACCAAGCAATTTACAGCAGTCCATACCAAGAATGGCATTCCAAATTCCCCAATAACCTCATCGAAATCAAAACATACCAAATCAACAATGCTCACAGTTTAAAGTTCACTCTTTCACTTTAAAGTGTATATGATATGTATATAAGATGGCTCTCAAATCAACACAAAAGAATGACACTACCATAAGTTTGCTCATATATCATATCGCCACCACTTACTTATGAATTTAAATGCAGCAATCAAGGGACTTTGCAAGGTTGTAAAGGGGCTGGGGCTAGAAGGTAGGATAGAAAGGATTCAAAAGGGTGTAAAAGTATAAAGAAAGTGCTCAGAAATTCATTACACAGATTTTTGCACATTTGAAACTTCAAGGCATTCTCGACCATCACACAAGTGAAGTAGATCGGCACTTGCCACAGCCTTCGATTTTTTCCTTTCTCCTCTTTTCATTCATCTACTTCCTCTCTCTTTTTTTTCCTTTTTTTTTTTTTTTTTTCTTTTGTTTTCTGTTTTTTGTTTCCCTTTTTTTTTTCTTTTTTTTTCAACCAGCACCATAAAGTCAACTTTACTCGTTGATTTCTTGCACTTTGTCTTCTTTTCACCTTTTTTTCTTTTTCTCTCTTTTTTTTCTTTCCATAGATATGTGTATTGCCTCAAATATACTCCAAATTTCTGTAATGAAATCAAAGCACTTCACACACGTTCAAAAGAAAGTCTAAAAAGAGGTTTTCAGCTGAAACTAGGGTCTCAAGCAAAAATAAGGTTAAGGCTCAACTTGGCTCCCTAATGGTAAATGAGCATAAGGGTTGGGTTTTATTTTTTTTTATTTTTTTATTTTAAAGAAAGTCCAAAATGGCTCAATCCTAGGTGCCCTATCATTTCAATGCATTAAACTCATTCAAATGTGGTCTTGACATGCATAACCGAGCAAGTTCTAGAAATGACAAACTATGTGCACTAATCACTCAACAAACGAAAAATTAGGCTCAAAAATTGCACAAGTGATCAAATTGATGTCAAGTTCAGCATATTCATCAATTAATTCAGTATCAAGGAAAGTAGAACACCCCATGGCATGAACTTACTACTTATACTCATATCTCAATTGCATTCATCACAGTTTAAAGAAGAGAGCTACTAAGGCACAGAAAAATGCATATAAAACAGCTCAAAGCACAACTACTGCATAATTAACCCTCCCCCACACCTAAACCTTTCATTGCCCTCAATGGAAGCTGATAAAGATGAAAATAAAGTGATTGGTGCCACATCACTTCCCTTAATATGGAGGAGGGCAGAGGTGAACTAAGGCTGTGGAGGGCACGGTGGGCGGAAACCCACGTGGTGGAGGTATTGCGCCAGATGCTGGGCCATTCCGGCCATTTGACGCTCCATCCGCTCCATGCGAG
The DNA here is from genome assembly GCF_003713205.1 of Coffea eugenioides. Lineage (NCBI taxonomy): Eukaryota > Viridiplantae > Streptophyta > Magnoliopsida > Gentianales > Rubiaceae > Coffea > Coffea eugenioides. The sequence continues at coordinate 5,265,826 of NC_040045.1, forward strand.
TGTCCATGTGCTGCATCTGGAATCGAAGGGCAGTTAACTAGCTATCGACGGAGGAAGACGGTGGAGGTGCCGAAGAAGACGGTCCGGGGGCATCCGTGGAGGGACCACCGGCCTCCGGGGCGGTGGATTTGGAAGCTCTGCACTTCGGAGGAACAGAGATTGGCCCCGGGGGGGCAAACTGGAAAACGCCATTCACCTGTTGCACAAGCCCCATTTTCTCCAAACAAACTAAATCAAGGGGTTCCATAGTACAAGCACGATGCAAATTATGATTATTCAAGTCCAAAACCCCAAGATTTACTGCCAATTGAGTGATAAATGATCCTAAGATTAATGGCTTATTTTTCTTACTTAAGATAGTTCGAAGGTGGAGGGCAAACCAGCAACCCATATTGACCTTCTGCCAAGCAACCATGCACCAAATGAAAAAGAATTCAGGTTTGGTCAAAGTACCCGAACTATCCTTTCTACCCAAGAAACTGTAAGCCATAAATCTATGTAAATACTGGTAGGCGGCGCTCTTAAGGAAAGATGCCTTAGACTGGCTGGGGTCATAGTTGTGCCGGTCAACCGACAATTCTCTCCAATAACCAATTTTATGAGAGAAAAATGGCTCCGTGTACTCGCACACACTGTGCATATATTCCTCACTCTGGGAGTAGGGAATATCAATGAACCCAAGGGCCAAATTAAATTCAGTGATAGACTGGTTGAACTCACTACCCCAGGAGTTGTAACGGAGAATTCATCAGGGATATTGAACTCAAAAGTAGCATAAAATTCCCACGTCAGTTCAGTAAAAACTGGTAGAATGATAGTAGCATAGCGGGTCCAACCAATGTCAGCTAAGTGCTTTGTGACCTCATCCCTAAGATTCAGGAGATCAAGTGTAGGGCCGTGGATATATTTATAAGGAATTATCTTCCTAGTGCAAGCTGAGGCGTACCGCTCCTTGTCGGCAGCCCGGGTGAAGGTCAAATTGCCGCCAAAGTGGGCCGGAGAGGAGATATGAACCTCCCTATTCCGTCCAAGGCAGGTACGGGGCCCTCCCGGCCCAGTCGATGGGGCAGGTCCACTCAAGGGGACCGTAGGCTATGGGGTGGAGGTGGAAGACTTGTTCTTGCCTTTGATTTTTGGTTTAGTCATTTGAGATTAGAGGTCAGGACAAATGCGAGGTAATGGTGTTCAAAATATGTCAACAAACAGCCAACAAAGCAAATGATTCCTAGCCATAGCTCCCAATCACAAACAAGTGCAGAAACGGCCTATGAACACACTCCAAAAATTAATTAAACCTGTGAGCAGCAAACTTTTCCCCAAATACTACCAATTCAACCCAAAAATCAATTAATTAGATAAACACAGCGAAATTCCTCCAACTACAGCTCCCAAATACCAACAATCAGGGAAATAAGCATCAAACTCCCAAAGCTAATTAAACAGATGAAAACAGCAAAAATTTCCTCAAAAACATAGTTAAACGTGCAATCAGAGTAAAAATTTCCTCCAAATATCACTGGTGAGCACAAAATTCGACGAAGAATCAGCAATCAACCACAGATATACCACAGCATCAAAATCAAGCAAGAACAAAATTTTTGTCCTCTGCCAATAAATCAACAATCTGGCCTCAGCTAAGAAATTAAAATCTGGCATCAGCTACTTAGTGACTGAAAAATAAAGAAAGAAATCACCCGAGCGGAGAACAGAGACGGCACTGTGGTGGAGGAAGCGAGTGGGACTCAAGCGCGAGGGCTGCCGCTGCTGGGCGCGAGTTGGACTTGCTGGGGCGGAAGTCGCGCAGGTGCGCCTGTGTTGCTTGTCGCTGGTGAGGTGCGGTTGAGAGTCGCGTGAGGCGAAGGAAGGCGCGCTGCTGCGCGACTGGTTGCTGCTGGTTTGAAACGCCCGAGGGATGCGCGAGCAGCTGTTGCCGCACGCCGAAGAGGTGCGCGTTGGTTGCGGCTAGGCTTGCACGAGCAGGAGGGACGACGCCAGACTGGCCTTGTGCAGGCACTCCGCTTGCGCGCTGGTGGGAAGGTGTCGCGCACTATGCCGCGCGACTGGTTCGCTGGTGGGCCGCCGCTGCTGGTGCTGCTGGGCGGCTGCTGCTAGCTCGATGGGCCGCGCCTGGAGGTTGCGAGGTCGCGCGCTGTTTCGCGCTGGCTCTGATGGCGGTACTTCGCGAGTTGCGGCGGCGGACGAAAAAGCTGTGGTGGTGGTGGGCGTGTGAGTGAGGTGAGGTGCTGCGGCAGACAAAGAGAAAAGAAGGAAGAAGAAAAAGAAAGAAAGGGAAGAAGAAAGAAAAAAAAAGACTAGGGCTTCGGGTCTTTTGAAAATTTTTTCGTTTTTTGTTTTGTTTTTTTTTTTGGACAAGGGCAATTTCGTCTTTTTGCCCTTTTTTTTTAATCCAAGGGGGCCCTGTCTTAGGCGCGGGCACGCCTAACTGCCCTCTAGTCTTTTTACCATCCTTCTAAAATTTTTGATCCTTTAGCGTGACTACCTAGCGTGGGCACACCTAATTACTACATAGTCTTCTGACCGCGGACGAAAATTTTGTTCCCTTAAACGTGACCACCTGGCGTGGGCACGCTTAACTGCTATAGAGTCTTCTGACCGTCGCCTTCCAACTCCATTCCTTAGACATGACCACTTGGCATGGGCACGTCTAACTGCCAACTTCCTGCCACCAAACATCAAACGATTAAATGACACTAACACTTAACTAAAACTTAAAAAATGTACGAAAACTAAAACAAATAGTCTTGGATTGCCTCCCAAATAACGCCTTTCTTTAATGTCTTTGGCTAGATATGGCCGAAACCCTCAAGCAAGATAAAGTGGATCTTGGAGGTGTACAATTTCTACTTCTTCAATAGAGAACCCCTCATAATAAGGCTTGAGACGATGGCCGTTCACCACGAACTTTTTCTCCGTTTTTAAATTTTGGATCTCCACTGCACCATAATGAAATACATTAGAAACGACAAATGGACCAATCCAACGAAAACGTAACTTACCAGGAAAGAGTTTAAGCCTCGAGTGATACAAGAGGACTTTTTGTCCTACTACAAAAGACTTCCTCGCAACTTGCTGATCATGGAAGATTTTACTCTTTTTCTTATAGATCGTGGCATTCTCATACGCTTCATTTCTTATCTCCTCCAGCTCTTGTAGCTGCAATTTCCTTTGGATCCCTGCTTCGTCTAATCCCATGTTACACTGCTTCACTGCCCAAAACGCCTTGTGTTCGAACTCCACGGGAAGATGGCAAGCCTTACCGAAGACAAGTCTATACGGGGACATCCCAATCGGCGTCTTATACGCGGTGCGGTACGCCCATAGTGCATCTTCTAATTTTAAACTCTAATCCTTCCTATTTGGGCGCACCATCTTCTCCAAGATTGATTTGATTTCCCTGTTTGACACTTCGGCTTGACCGTTTGCCTACGGGTGATACGGTGTGGATACCTTATAGAGCATGCCGTATTTCCGGAACAAGGCAGTGATAGTCTTGTTACAGAAATGTGTCCCTCTATCACTTACCACGGCTCTTGGCATTCCAAAGCGGACAAAGATATTAGATTTTAAGAACTCTGCAACCACTCTAGAATCGTTAGTACGGGTGGCTTTGGCTTCCACCCATTTAGAGACATAATCTACCGCGAGCAAGATATATAAGAAACCAAAAGATGATGGAAAAGGACCCATAAAATCTATTCCCCAAACATCAAAAATTTCAACAAACAACATGGGGGTTTGAAGCATTTGGTCCTTACGAAAAATATTTCCCACCCTTTGACATCTATCACAGGATTTGCAAAATAAGTACGAATCTTTAAAGAGGGTGGACCAGTAAAAACCACTCTCTAAAACTTTGCGAGCTGTTCGCTTGGGCCCGAAATGCCCTCCATATGCAAACGAATAACAGAAATTCAAAATGGAGTGGAATTCACCTGCACTTACACATCTTCTTAGTATCTGGTCCGAGCATTGCCTCCACAAGTAGGGGTCGTCCCAAATGTAGTACTTGGCATCACTCTTCAACTCGTCCCTCTTAGCCTTTGGCCACCCTGCAGGTAATTGATTAGTCACTAGGAAATTCACTATATCAGTATACCAGGGTGTAGACGAATCAACGGCAAGAAGTTGTTCCTCTGGGAATGCCTTCCTCAATGGTGGCTCCTCCTTATGAGCAAGTAGGCGGCTCAAGTGATCAGCAACTAAGTTTTCTACGCCACTTTTATCTTTGATCTCCAAGTTGAACTCTTGAAGGAGCAGGATCCATCTGATGGGCCTTGGTTTAGCATCCTTCTTCGTCATCAAGTACCTTAAGGCTGCATGGTCAGAGAAAACTGTTACTTTTGCACCTAATAAATAAGGTCTAAATTTTTCTAATGCAAAAACCACAGCTAGCAATTCTTTCTCTGTTGTAGAATAGTTGAGCTGAGCTCCACCCAATGCCTTTGATGCATAGTAGATTGCATGCGCTGCCCTGCCAACTCTTTGTCCCAACATAGCTCCCACTACGTAGTCACTCGCGTCACACATAATTTCAAATGGGAGGTCCCAGTCTGGAGGTTGACTGACGGGCGGTGATGTCAACGACTCCTTCAATTTGTCAAATACCATCTTGCACTCCTCGGTGAAGTCAAATGCTACATTCTTTTGCAACAGTTTGAACAGGGGCGCTCCAATTTTGGAGAAATCTTTGACGAATTTCCTGTAGAACCCTGCATGACCCAAAAAGGAGCACACTTCCCGTACACTTACGGGGTAAGGTAAAGTAGAAATAATATCGACTTTCGCCTTGTCTACCTCTATACCCCTAGCCGACACTACATGCCCTAAGACAATACCATGCTCCACCATAAAATGACATTTTTCCAATTAAATACCAAATTTGTTTCTATGCATCTTTTCAAAATCAAAGCTAAGTTATCAAGGCATTCATCAAAACTATCCCCATACACACTAAAATCATCCATAAACACCTCAATAATCTTTTCTACATATTCAAAAAATATACTTACCATACACCTCTGGAAAGTTGTTGGGGCATTGCAGAGGCCGAAAGGCATCCTCCGATAGGCAAATGTACCAAAGGGGCAGGTGAATGTAGTTTTCTCCTGGTCTTCCGGTGCTATTGCGATCTGAAAATAATCTGAAAAACCATCAAGAAAACAATAATAGACACGACCAGCTAACCTCTCTATCATCTGATCAATGAATGGGAGAGGAAAGTTGTCCTTCTTTGTTACAACATTCAAACACCGGTAATCAATGCACTGACGCCATCCTGTGGGTTTTCTCACCCGGACCATCTCACCCTCTTGGTTCTCTTCAACGGTTACTCCCGCCTTTTTCGGGACTACTTGCACTGAGCTCACCCAAGGACTATCTGAGATGGCGAAGATGATCCCCACTTCTAGGAGTTTAAGTATCTCCTTCTTCACCATTTCCATCATTAGTGGGTTCAATCTCCGTTGCGCCTGTCTTACCGGCTTTGCATCATCCTTAAGTCGGATCCGATGCATGCATAAGGAAGGGCTAATTCCCTTGATATCTGCTATACTCCACCCAATCGCCTCCTTATGATCTCGAAGAAGACGAATCCGGTTGTCTTCTTGCCTTGGTGACAAGTGTGCAGATATGATGACTGGCAGTGTCTCCTTATCCCCGAGAAAAGCATACTTCAAATGCTTTGGGAGAGGCTTGAGCTTCAACTCAGGTGCCTGCACAATAGAAGGCAACAATTTCGCCTGAGTTTCTGGTACAAAGAGAGAAGTAAGTTCATACCTGGGAGAAATTGGTGGAAGCGAATGCAGTACTTCAACTGCACGGTATAACTCATCACTTATTTCTACATCAAGAGTTGCTCCCAACTCAAGATGTTTGGCCAATGCCACCTCCAGTGCATCGTCCCCATCCAATTCAAACGTTTCCTGCACAAGGGGCTCAATAACACTTAAAGCAAAAACGGAGTTAGCCTCATCCGGGTATTTCATCGCATCAAAGATATTAAAATTTATAATTTCTCCATCAAACTCCATCGACAAAGTACCCTCATTTACATCTATTTTCGTCCTAGCTGTGCTTAAAAATGGCCTACCTAGCAAAATAGGTGACGGGTTTAATGCCCTTTCATCTCCCATATCTAAGACATAGAAATCTGCAGGAAAGACTAACTCATTGACCTGTACCAAAACATCTTCAACTAACTCTTCTGGATAAGCATTTGTACGGTCTGCTAATTGGATTATAATACCCGTGCCTTTTAATGGGCCAAGATTAAGAGAGGCGTAAATTGTCTTAGGCATAACATTAATTGACGCCCCCAAATCCAACATCGCTTTCCTAATTGGGGTACCTCCTATCTTGCAGGGAATGGTGAACATACCTGGGTCCCCACATTTTGGTGGGAGTTTCCTTTGGAGCATAGCTGATACATTTTCTCCCATCGCCACTCTTTCATCACCCCTCAACTTCCTCTTGTGGATGCACAAATCCTTCAAAAATCGGGCATACTTAGGTATCTGCTTGATTGCATCCAGTAAGGGAATGTTAATCTCCACTTTTCGGAACACATCCAAAAGCTCTTTTTCCTTTTCTACTTTCTTTGTCTTCTCCAACCTGCAAGGAAAAGGAGGTAAGTTAGATTTAATAGCTGGTGGAGAAGTGTAGGGTACCTTAGGATCCTTGCAAATTCGTCCTTCCTCTTCAATTTTCTTTCTATCTCCTCCTCACTTTTGCCTTTTGAATTTCTCACTTTAGGCCCTTCCAGTTCCTTGTCACTCCTCAGTGTCATGGCACTTACATTCCTGGGATTTATTTCGGGTTGTGAAGGTAATTTTCCATGAGCGTGGGACTCCAGGCGATTGATGGCAGTTGCCATTTGGCTTATTCGAGCCTCCATATCCTTCATGCCTGCTCTAGTGTCCTGCTGGAACTGAGTGGTGCTCATGGTTAAGGCTCTCGTTTCTTACTGGAGTTGAGCCATATTCGTGGTCAATGACCTGGTCTCCTGCTGGAGCTGTCTAGTCTCTTGCTGGATCTGCGTAGTAGTCATGACCAGACTTTTGACAATATCCTCCAGAGAGTTACCTGAATTGGCGGACGAAGGTTGAGGCTTTTGCTGCCATGGTTGCTGAAACTCTGGTGGACGATTTGAGAGTGAATTTGGTGGCCTGCTCCCATAACTAAGGTTGGGGTGGTCCCTCCAGCCCGGATTGTACGTATTGGAGTACGGGTCATACTGCCTGTGGGGAGGGGGTACGCCTTAAGCCATGTTTACCTGTTCTGCCCCATCCTCTTGCAAAAGGGGGCATGTATCCATACAGTGGTCCATGCTAGTGCAGATTCCATACACATTCGCTCGCGGTGTGTTCCCCATGGCTAATTGCTTAACAGCGGACGTCAACTCTGATAATTGTTGCTGAATGGATGACGTCTCTACCTCGTTGACCCTATGAGTGGGGTTACTCTCATGGTAGCCGAACTGCTGAGAGTTCTCTGCCATGGCCTCAATAAGCTCCCACGCCTCCTTCGATGTCTTGTTCGCCAGGGCTCCTCCACTCGCAGCGTCAATAATACTCCTGTCAGTTGACTGGAGCCCTTCATAGAAGTACTGGATTAACAGTTGTTCACTAATCTGATGCTGCGGGCATCTAGTGCACAACTTGTTGAACCTTTCCCAATAGTCGTACAAGGACTTCCCGGAGTACTGCTTGATGCTGCATATTTCCCTTCTCAAACTCGCAGCCCGGGATGCGGGGAAGAATTTTTCTAGAAATTTCTTTTTCAATTGTGCCCACGTGGTGATACTACCTGCAAGGAGATAGTATAGCCAATCCTTCGCTACATCCTTAAGAGAGAAGGGGAAAGCTTTAAGTCTTATTTGCTCCTCAGTGACCCCAGGAGGTTTCATGATAGAACAAACTACCTCGAAATTCTTGACATGTTTGTGGGGTTCTTCACCAGAAAGGCCATGGAACGATGGTAGGAGGTGAATCAACCCCGACTTCAACTCGAAGGCGGTATTTTCAGCCAAAGTGGGGAATGTGATGCACAAGGGCTGGTGAGTCAACTCCGGGGCAGCCAGCTCCCTTAATGTCTGGGTGTTGGCCATGCTAAATTCGACTTCTGCTGACTCGTTTGCAGTAGATAAGGGCCCTTCTTTTCGTCTCTTGGTCTCTTGCCTTCGCCTTCGCGCTGCCTTCTCAACCTCAGGATCGTATACCAATTCACTTGTGCGAGAAGAACGGGGCATAAACTAGCAAAAATACCAAGAAAAAAATAAAATAAAACAAAATAAAAACTGAATTAAAAAAGAAACAAATAATTCAGACGCCAGTCCCCGGCAACGGCGCCAAAAATTGACAGGTGCCGAGCCTGTGCAATAATAGTAAATAAAACCTAACTACCACCTGAAACAGTCAATAATCAATTCTAGTACTGGAGCAGGGACTCTAGGTGTGCAATGAGTTACTTGATTCACCCTGTTCCCGAAGAGTTTGCTTAATCCGATATACCTGAATTAATTAATCAACTGAATTCACTAACTAGTAGATAGTGGCAAGCAGGGTCGTCTCCTCAGGAACTAGCAAGAAATTTATTCCTTTTCAAATAGAGATTAATGGGGGGTTTTTGGAATCAACTGCCAACTAAATAAAAAAAGTGCAGAAAGTAATTAATTAAAACAAATAATTAAGAGAACTCTAGCCAAGGGTACACTTCAGAAATGGTTCATGCACTGATCATTGATGCAAAAATAATTTCAACATTTATTAATAGATTAGTTATAGTTGTCATGCACGCGATAAACAACCAACCCTTCCTTAATTTCTCGATAGTTAAGGTACGACCGTTAACTATTTCTTTAACCCGGAAACAACCCTAAGTACGACCGTAAGATTTAATTTCTAGATTGCATTAATAATTAGAAAGGCCTAATCCTAACTAACAAACACGCTACGAGGGTTTGTTTAAACTAGATCGTATGCTCCCCTGACATAAACCCAATTACGCCAGTTGCTACCAAGACAGAGATAATGAACAATTACGGATTCAATTACCCCTAACTAGCAAAATAACCTATATGAATAATTAATTATTACGCTCTAATCAATCATACACAAAGTCATAGCAATTAAAAGCAAGGAACATATAAATATCAATAAATGAAGAAAATAATCAAAAGCGGCTTAGATCTCATAGTAATTATTGAACCAATTCATCGGTGCCCCCTTGACTAGAACTAGGAGTTTAGGTCCCCATAATTAAGGAATAGGCCATGCGGACAGGGTTAGAAGAAGCCATCGATTCCTTAATCACAGCAAACGGAAGAAATTAGCCCTCGTTCAATCCGGTCAACCGAAGAGAGAATAGGGGACAATTGATTATCGTTGCTTTCGATTGTCCTCCAATTCTAACCGCACAGAGAGTATGCACTCTCAATTTAATTCGGTCAAAGCCAAAATGGAAGGCAATGTCCAAGGTCCACAATTGCGGATACTCTTTGTTTCCTTCCTTTCCTCACAAAACATACGAGAAAGATTTTCAATTGCATGATTTCTCGGTCAAGGCTAATCAAAAGCCACCGAATTCCAAAGTCAACAAAAGATGAAAAACAATGTAAAGTCAAGAATGGAAGCTTTTGTCCCCTCTGATGGTTTCTCCACAGAGCCACGGCCCGCCTCCAAATCAAAAGCAAGAACAGAAGAAAACCTAAGCGAAGCGGAAAGTTAACTCTCTCCTCGGTTCTCGCCCGAAGTTCCAGGGAGGCCTTCTTTTTTCTCTCGGCAAATTCGTACCCAAAATTAAAAACAAGACTCCCTAAAAATAAAATAAATTAAAATCTATTACAATTTAGTCTCTTCAGCTTCTCGAACGGACCCCACTACTTGGAGTGCCCCCACGTACGACAAATCTTCTAAATTCTGCTTTTAAGCATTTTCTAGCATCAAATCCTGCAATTGGCACCAAAATCATATATGAGTAGAATCCACCCAATTAATGAAAATATTTACTCAAATAATTGTACAATAATGCCCAAAATATCCCACTAAAATGCACCCTATCATTGACGATAAGAAAAGTAAAAGAATATCATTATTTAGCCACTTGAGGTTGTTTAATCATTAGAAAAGTAAAAGGTTCTTTTGCATCTTAAATAGATTGCTTTTACTATATTGTAGTTAGTTAAGTACTTGATCGTTTACTGGCTCAATTTTTGCACGAAGACTTCCAGTCGTCTGGGTTTTGTCACATTCATACATAGTTTCTTCCAACACAGAACGGTGAAAGCGATGCTTTTAAACTTGTATAAATGAAACCACTTATCTGAGCATACTTTATCATATTGTTCAATATCAAAAGAAATCCAATGGAGCATCATCTTCTTGGCACTTCTTCATCTTTACTACTAGTAATGTTCTTATTCAATTCTATTCTCGTCAGCAGTCATTTTCCGTTTGGCCGCAGCAAACAAGCTTATACTCATTCAAATGTCTCCTGTATCGAGAGTGAACAACAAGCTTTTCTTCAATTCAGAGATGGATTGGTAGATGAATCGAATTGCTTATCATCTTGGATTGGAGAGGACTGTTGTTCATGGGAAGCCATTGGTTGCCACAAAATCACTGGCCAAGTGGTGAAATTTAAGCTACAAAATACGTAGGCATTATATTCAACTGATGTAGTATTTACTTGCTGCAAAAATTGCTTGGGAGGCCAATTAAGTCCATTTTTGGTCAATTTGACCAATTTGCGATACCTGGACCTAAGCAAGAATGATTTTTTAGGAATCCAGGTTCCCCCATTCCTTGGATTGTTGAAAAACCTGAGATACTTAAATCTCGTAAATGCAGTGTTTGATGGTGAAATTCCCGGCCATCTACGAAATCTCTCATGTTTACGGCATTTAGAACTTGGAGGTGTATCCTTAACACCAAATCAATTGACGACGAAGGATCTCAAGTGGATTGTTGGACTCTTGTCTCTAGAAGGCCTAGTTCTGTCCGGAGTGAATCTCAGTGCCACTGAAGATGGGTTAAAAGCAATTAATATGCTCCCTTCACTAACAAGGCTCAAATTATCTGGTTGTGGACTTTTCATCGATCCTCATCTTTCACAGGTCAATTTCACATCTCTTTCTTCCATTAAACTCGGTGAAAAAAGTTTCAACAACTACATGGTCCCTCCTTGGCTCCATAATCTTACTGGTCTCCATGATCTTGATCTTAGCTCTAATAATCTTTCTGGTCCAATTCATGGCTTTTTTGAACAAATGACCTCTCTAGTTGATCTTGATCTAGCGGTTTTGATGCATCAACGTTGAAGTCACTTTACAATGTAAGCAGTCTTAATTATTTGGATCTGAGTTTAAATGACATGCAAGGGTCAATACCAAGTGAAACAGGCCAACTTTCGAAGCTGCAAGAATTGTATATTTCTTCCAACTCATTAACTGGTGTATTATTTGAAGACCATTTTGCAAAACTCGGAGAGCTAAAGTTATTGGACCTATCTAGAAACTTATTTGCTTTGAATGTGAGCTCCTGGTGGGTTCCTCTTTTTCAACTCCGAGAAATTATGATGTCATCCATCAAAGTAGGCCCCCTATTTCCTGCTTGGCTGCGAACGCAAAAGGAGGTTCAATGGTTAGAGATGAAGAATACGAGTATTTCGGATAGTATACCTAGCTGGTTTGGAGTGCTTTGTTATGATATTGGATTAGTAGATTTCTCGGACAACAACCTGACTTGGAATCTGTTGGAGTTCAAACAAATGAAGAAGAGTCCTCCTGATGGTAATTCTCCAAGCATAGTTCTAAAGTCCAACAAATTGGATGGATCTCTCAAATCGTTTCCATCTTATATTTACGAATCAGATCTTTCACAAAATTTTCTTACTGGACATATTCCATTGCCTGATGTTGGTCAAACTATTGCATCTACTCGTTTTCTCATACTCAGTGATAATCATTTCACAAGTAGTATCCTGGAAGACTTGTGCAAGCTGGAAAATTTAAAATATCTGGATCTATCCAACAATTTCCTGTCCGGAAGAGTTCCTCTGTGTTTGGGAAATTTGCCAGACTTGTGGGTCCTAAACTTGGCTAATAACAGTCTATGCGGTCAAATTCCGAGTTCACTGGGCAACTTGGGGCAACTTTGGATTCTGCATTTGAATCGAAATAAATTCGTTGGGAAGCTCCCATCCTCAATGCGGAGCCTGAGATATTTACAAATTCTTGATCTCGGTGACAATGGACTCACAGATATTATACTAACATGGATTGGGGAAAGGTTATCAAAGTTAAAGTTTCTAAGATTTCAGTCAAATAACTTCCATGGAGTCATTTCTGATGAGCTCTGCCTACTCTCAAGTCTTCAAGTGCTGAACCTAGCGCGTAATAATTTAACAGGATCTATTCCTCATTCTTTTATCAATTTCTCAATGATGGTATCAAGTGAACCAGGAACTGATCTCTGGGTATTAGCGATTTCACCTGGTTTCAAAACTTCAAGGGTGGAGGAGAACTTGGGTACTCCTCTCGGAACCTTTTGCGCGTTAAATCCATAAGCCTCCCAACAAATAATTTAGTGGGTGAGATCCCTGATGGGATAATGGATCTGGTTGATTTGCTAACTTTGAACCTTTCACGTAATCATTTCACTGGAAGAATCCCCGAGAAGATTGGCAACTTGAAGCAACTTGAGTCACTTGATCTATTAATGAATGAACTCTTTGGTGCAATCCCTGAAAGCTTATCTGCTTTAAACTGGTTGAACTTCCTGAATTTGTCACACAATAAGCTATCAGGGCCAATACCATCAGGGAATCAAATTCAGACCTTAATCGATCCATCTATCTATGAAGGAAACAGTGGACTCTGTGGCGAGCCACTCCCAAATGACTGCCTGGAACATAAATTGTCTACGAAAAATGGGCATATTCATGATGATATAGGCCACGGCGAGTCTAATTTGTCTTGGTTTTATGTTGGTATAGGACGGGGTTAGGCTGTCGGGCTATTGAGAGTTTTGGGAATCCTTCAGTTCAAGAAGTCATGGCGCTATGCATACTTCAGGTTTCTGGAAAATGCCTATGACAAAATCTGCGTAATGATTGCATTGAAGGCCAATCAGCTGAGGGGGAATTTCCATTGAGTAATGCCCTGTAAAAGCACATTTATTTTGTTTTTCATATCACGCAGCAACAGCATACTCTCCTTGAGAATTTGCAAAACTATGGTAATTTGTAATTTGTTTCTCCAAACGTTTCTAAAGATTTGTTTTATGCGTCCCAACTTGACCGATTCTTATTCAATAAGAAAATTATAGCTTAATAGTTTTCTGTTCTTTTTTTTTTCCCAAGACTAAGAAGCTCAATAAGTTATATCAACAAAAGAATAACGCACCAAAAGCAGTAGATGATTCTAGCATCAAATCAGTATCTTGCAAAGGAAATTTTCCCAATAAACTATTACGTGATTGAAGACCAGAAATTTCCATTCCTTAACTTTTGGAACTTTTGATCTTAAAAACTAAGTACCAAAACCTTAGTTGCTTTCTCTAGATTCTCTCTTTCTATTGGCAATTATTTTTACTCTCTCAAAAGTTTGATTTCTAATAATTCTCCTCTATTCTTCATATTTACATTGCATTTTCCTATGTTTCTTTACATTCCATACTATGAGAATCTTATTGATTTTTATTTACAACCGATTAAATAATTATTTTTCTGTTCGCATTAGAATGCATTAAATATTCTATATCGAGCAATTTATAGGTTGTTTATCTTGCTTACTGATCTAATTTTTGCGTCAACAGATTTAAACGCTTTAGAAGAATTCTATACTTGTTTATGCTAATAATTGATTTAGTTGTTTAATTTCTAATTGATATACATTCTAGCTTTTCTGCCAACAACTCTTATGAATTACCAACTACTGATTTTCAGGTATTACATTAATTCTACCCACCTAAGTTTCACTCTCGAAACTTAATTTGACCAAATTAGCATAAAAACAAACTGCACTTCCAATTATATCACTTTACATGAACAAATATTAATTAAACTACTAGTATTTAGGGCACACACCAATGTGTGTACACCTAATAAAAAACATATTATTAAAATTTTGAGTATATTTGTTGAAATCATATCAAAGGAATTGGTTTTATATTTTTGACAATGGGTATTGGAAAATTCACGAAAATAAGTGTACAAATAGATAGTTATTTAGCAGTAATCCATAACCATAATCGATAGTTGATTACATTGGGTAGCTAGCAAGGTAAGTTAAAAAATAATATAAAATGACAAAATTTTATGTATACCAAGAGCCCTCTCCCCCTTTATATATTTACAACAAAAGCTTTCTCCACCTTTACATAGAGCATGGATATTATTACTCAAGGACAATTCATGTCCCCCCCCCGCCCCCCTCTCCTTCCCCTCCTCACCTTTTTGGTCAATTGTTAACTCCTATTACTACTCCTACTCTAACCATATTAGGGAATGATCTAACTGGACCAATGGGGCTGGAGGAAGAAGATCTCACCTGTATATCAAAGAGGTTCACTAGACCAAAGAAGGGTTGCTTCATGTTCAAATCTGTTATTCTTTTTACAAGGCCATAGAAATTTCAAACACCTGATGCCTATTCCGTTTCCCTTGCATCACCATTAATCCAAACATCAAGAAGTAATTTCACTTAATCGACCTTATTTTCATTTAAACTTTGGTTATTTCTAAAGTGATAATTGATGGGATTTTTATATCAATGCAAGTTTAAATCCGATTTCATACCCGTTGGCTGCAAGTATACAGACCGAAATCGTAATGTAGGGTATGTATCGGGTCGATCCCACGAGGAGCAATGTTTACAAGTACTAGGTCCTTATTTTCTCCATTATTTAGACTTATAATGAATTTGAGCAGAGAATTTATAGAAGCTATTACCTACAATTTGTTTTAACAAATGCAAGATACGAATGAAGATAAGTTCACTAAAGACTTAAATCTAGGGATATAGATTCCACTTATGGCATAAACAACACAAATGAATAGATTTACCTCTTGTTATTATTTTTGTTTAACCAGGGATTCATTTCCACTATTACCAAATCTCATTCTCATGACAAAATGGCATAGAGCAATCCAGTTTTCCCTATTTTCATGGTGAAATACTAGTTCTACTATGTTTTCCTTCATGAAATGCTAGATAATCCACTTAAGTGTACATCTATTTTCGTGAACATACAACTCAAGCTCTACTCATATTTTTCCATTGTTACTACCAATTCTTATTGACTAATAACAACTATAAACATGCTATTGGTGATCGAACAACAACAAGTAATTACAACTGCACAAATAGACACGTCAATACAAGATACAACAAGTGTAAATCACATTCAATTCATATCATTTATTCATAAGTTTCATCTACTCCCTAGATAAAGATGTTTAGCTACTCATGAATGATATAAAAATCAAACTCACAAGTTTATTCATGCAAAACATCATAAAGTACAAGTACAAGAAAGATAAAAGAAAGCTTAGCCAATTGATGATGAAACCCTCAAATTTCTGCTATTTTCTTGTACAAAATGATTACAAGTGAAAACTCCAAATGCTTTCCCAAGAACTCCTCACTAGAGAGAAACTTGTTGCAAGAAGAAAAACTAGCTAGTGTGCAAATTCAAGAAAATATTAATAATTGTGCTTTTTCATTCATTTTGTGTTTCATGTTTAGAGATCTAAGAGTTCAAACTTTTTTGACTTTGCAAAGATCACAGTTGGTCAATGCACTGGTTTCATTGTGGTTCACTTGCATTCGAACTACGTTTGACCTGATTCCCATAGTGGGATACGTAGGCAACTCTACATGAGTTCGGTCATGTGTTTTGTAATTTCATGACATCTTGTGTTCAATAATTTCAACCAAGTGTTGACTTGTTTATTTTAACTCAGGTGCAGTTAGAAGAAACAGGTAAACAATTTGGTGTCTACGTCTTTGTCTTGACTTTCTTCGAAACTCTAGACAAAGAGGGGCAAGCTGTAGACACCAAAATTTTGTCAATTTTAATATTTTCTTGAATTTTTTCTATCTATTAAGTTATTTATTTTCTTGCGTCTTAATGTGCAAATTTTTCTTATAATTGCAGATTTTTTTTTAGAAAAGAAAAAAAAAGAGAAAAAAAAGAAAAACAAAAAAAAAGTTTAGTTTTTTAAAATAAAAAAAACATCATCATGAGCCATCATGATGACTCATGATGGCATCACCACCTTTTGACTAGGAAAGGCTCTCAACGGATCCAATAAGAAGAAAATTGCATAAAAAGGACTCAAGGGAAAACTCATTTGGGAGACGACGGAATCCTCATTTCTCTCAGGAGAGCAACGGACAAAAGAGAGAAGAAAAGAAAACTCTCTCGGGGACTGACTCTCAGAGGTCCTTTGGCCGCAAAGAAAGCAAAAGAAGCAGAAGAAGAAAAATTGCCATAGACCTCCCTCATTTGCTCCCTCTCTCAGGCCTCGGGTGCAGAAGGGAAGAAAAATCTTTCGGCTCTCTCTCAGATTCTCTCCCTCATTTTTAGCAAATAAAATACTCACTCTCAGATTTTCTCTTGGACAGGGCAAAGCCAATAAAAATTATTGGAGCTTGTAATTTCATCAAATTTTGTCAAGAGACTACAATTTTCATTGAGGTATTTATTCTTCTTTCATCTTTTTTCAGTTTTTTCCTTTCCTTAATTTATTAAATTAAATACATGATTTGATGTTTGTTTGTCCCTTGGCTTCGTTTGTTGTTGTTACTGATATTGTTGAATTTTTGGGGAATCCATGAATAAACACTAAAAAAAAATGATTTCTGTGAATGCATGTTAATTGCTTGTGAAAATGCAAAAAATAGCAAAAAATGAATTTTGGGGACTGTTTTGCTTTATTTTAGTTTTTTATGTTGTTTTCTTGCCGGATTAAATCATAGTTGTATTACAGAAGTTGTAAGGAGTATTGTAATATATTTTTTATGATTTTTGGTGAAAGATTTGGGTGTTTTAAAAAATAAAAACTGGACTGTATTTTGACATTTTGGCCACTTTCAGATCATCTTTTGTAAAAACAAACTCCGAAAATAGAACCTACGCGAAAAATCGAGTGGGGAGGTGTATTTTGAGGATTTTTGGTGACCGGAGAGGTCACCGGCGGCGGCGGTCCGGTGGCGGCGGCGTCACCGGCGGCCACCATGGCTGCCAGCTGAAGCTTCTTCGGTTGGCCGAAGAAGAAGGAAAGGAAACGTATGGGGAAGAAAAGAGAAAGAAAAGAAAGAAAAGAAAAGAAAGAAAAGGAAAGTGGGTTGGGTTATTTGTTTTAGTGGGCTTGCGTTTGTTTTTAGTTGGATTTTGACTTGGGTTTTGGTTCTTTTTTTTGGGTTTTACGGATGGGCTTGGGAGTTGAAACCCATGTATTTCAGCTGGGTTTGAGTGATAAAATGACGGGCTGGCCTGTGTGTTTGGTCTTGGATTTTCGGCTGGGCTTAGGTAACATTTGGCCCAAAGAAATAAAAATAATGGCCCAGTGGCCTTTTTCTTGCCCAAATCAGAAACCGAAAGTTATACTTTAGCCCCTGATCTCTGGAGTAGTTTCATTACGGCCCAGAACATTTTAAATCTCTTTCACTTAGGTCCTTAAATTAATTGCACTTTGGTCCTTGAATTTTATCTTTCATTAATTTTGACCCCTAAACTTTGGAAAAATATAATTTTGTCCCCTAAAAGTTTTCAATTTTTGCAATTCAGTCCTTAGCAAATTTTGGCTCTCTTTATTATGATTGTTTCTTTTTTAACTAATTATGTTACTTTTGAACATGTTCAACTTGTAATTTTAGATGTTTTAAATTTCTTTATGTTTGACATATTAGTGTGAATTTAGTACTTTTATTATTATTATTATTTTCAATTAAAGTGGTGCCATAATTCTTTTGTTCATTGTGAGTATAAATAGGACAATTTGACTCCATTTAGTCACCACTTCAAACGGGAGGTACCCCTATTTTTATTATTTCAATGTCAATTACGTGCTCTTATGTGCTTCTATGTGTTCCTATGTGTTTATGTATTTTTATATGCTTTATTTATTTGATTCAAATATTCATTCAAATTTTCTTATATACGTTTTAGTTAATTTTTATAATGATTCGAGAGGTATTTAAATACCTCAAAAATGTAATAGATAGGATAATTAGATTTGTTTTATTATATTTTTCCCTCCTAGATTGTAGTCAGGCGCTCCCCGATGTAATAGATAAGTTGTGTGTTTATGTGGCTTATGTGTTATGTGTTTTATCCGCTTTTCTTAGGACTTTGGCATATAGATATTATGCTTACGTGTTATGTGTTACGTGCTCTTATGTGTTTATTTGTTTTAATTTATGCTTTATTTGCTTCACTATATATTGTTAATGCATAACGTCACCACACTAGTCCAACGCTAGTTGTGGCTTCTCCCTCCGCTTACTTGCTAGTCCAACGCTAGTAAGTATTTTTAGAAATGGGTTAGTCCAACGCTATACCCTTAGATTGTTCATGCATTAGATTCATCTTTTGTGTGATATCCATTACATTTTCATGTATATTTTATTTTTTAGAATTTTCTCATTTGCATGATATTTTCTATTATATTATCCCCTACCCCCTACCCTCTATATGTGTTAATCAAATCATTTAGAATTGCACTTCATTTAAGAAATTGTGAAATAAGTTAGTTCATTTGCTTGTTCATATTAGGAGAATTATTTTTGAACATGGATATGGGTGATTATAACTCTTTAGTTTAAATACCCCATTAATCCTTGTATAAGAAAATCATGTCACGAGTTTTTGTCTCCCGTACCCATTATGCTGCATTTCCTTTTTCTTTGATCACTTATATCTATGTATATAATTTAATTTCTTTTCTTTACTTTCAATTTCATCATTTGCATACTCTTGACCCCTTCAAGGAATTATTTTGGTCTTCGCAAATCAATGCGATTGATATCAATTAAACCCTTGAATGGATATTTTGTCCCATTCGATATTTTATTTTAGATTTGCATCCATATAGAAAATATCCAAATGTGATAAATTTAAGGGTTAGATTAGGAAAATTTTGACTAAATCTCGCAACTAGCTTAGACTAGGTTGAAAGGGTGCCTTAGGTTTGAGTTGATTGAACCTTTGCCTTCCCTTTCTTCAACCGTGACTCCCGAACTCATTTTCTCTGTTTCAAAGACCTGGAGTTGTCAAAAAGGGTTTTATTTTATTTCTATTCAAAAAAAAAATATTTTTTTTGGTGACTTGGTACACCCAAATTCAATACCAAGTGGCGACTCCTATTTTTTCTTAAAAACCTTTTTAGACTATTTTTTGGACCCAAACTGTCGCATTTTTTAAAAGTCCCATTAGGTCCTTTTTCATTTATTATTAATAAATCACATCTTTTTATAAACACTTTCTTTTTATTTTCCCATCGGAAAAATGGGGCGCGACAACTTGGCGACTCCACTGGGGACCGCTAGAGAGTCCAAGCACTTGGTTTAGTGATCTTTTCTTTTTCTAACCCTTTCACTTATCATATTTGGATGTTTTAAGTTGCATTTTTCTTTTTTAAGATATTTTGCATTTCACACTCGTAATCGTTCCTCGTCTGGTGTGTATGGGATGAATGGCTTATTTATTTATTTATTTATTCGTATCACGCTTTGCATTTGGGTGGGGGAAAATATCACCGTAGAGCCTCCATGCTTGTTTTAATAATCCCTCCCTTCAAAAGGAAGCACTTCATACGTGCATGCACTACTTTTCACCCTATTTTTATTTTTCTCGTGGGCGCCATCCCACATCTCCTTGTAGGATTAGGATCGATTTCCTTAGGTAGGCGGATGGTGTGCTCTGCGCCCATAGCGATGCTTAAGGGATCACTCAAGCCACCGACCGAAGGTTTTGGGATTGATGACCCTTAATTTTTTGGTCTGAAGGCTTGGGAGCCTGAAACCTTATCGAGTCTAGATGCATTAGTAAGCCAAACCTCATGCATCCATATTAGAAATTACCTAAGATAAGAGTCAACCTATCCAGTTAGGGACACTAAGCACGAGGGGAGGGATTTTACCCCTCTTTCTTTGCTTTATTTACTTTTTATTCTTGTATCATTTATTGTCACAATGTGTTATATGTTACTTGTTGAACTAACCTCTCCTTGTTTTCCCTTTTTCTGCATACACAAACTTTAGAAATAAGAGTCCTAACATGGTACTCGTTTAAGATAAGACCGCCTCTTATATCAAGCATGTTTAAATTTTAGTCAATTGCATATGCATATGTATTGCACATCATTTTAGGCTTACCACGGCATTTAAAGGGGGCACTTTTAGGTCATATTTCAATTATTTCATTGCATATTTAATCGCTTTAATAAATTGGCATCATGCATCAACTATAGAGGGAATGCCGTATAGGGAATCCCATGTTAGGAATAAACCACCTTATGTCTCGGATATATAATCCAATGAGACTTGCACGTTTATATTTTTTTGTACCATCCGAAGGGGTAGTGCACGAG
This sequence comes from Coffea eugenioides, assembly GCF_003713205.1. Classification (NCBI taxonomy): domain Eukaryota; kingdom Viridiplantae; phylum Streptophyta; class Magnoliopsida; order Gentianales; family Rubiaceae; genus Coffea; species Coffea eugenioides. The sequence continues at coordinate 5,286,439 of NC_040045.1, forward strand.
GTAAGGTAAGATCCGATATTTGTAAAGACGGCATGAAGCAATAGTTTTTGCACATTAGAATATGAGTCTCTAATAATCATTTTTTGGCCATTTTGTTAAAGTTGGTAAAATTCCTTGCATAAAGGACACTACATTAAAGAAATTCAAAAATGGTTTTCTTGTTGGAAAAATAAATATATTGTGGTCAAATCTTGATTTTAGAAGGTTCATAAACTAATGCATCGCAATGAATTTTGAAAATTACCAATGAGTGGACAATTCAATCCATTTTTGAATAAAACATCAATTTCAATCAATTCATTTGATCAATTTACCCTTTTTGGGTGATCTGGTCGATTTTTGAATAAATCATTAACTCCATTTCACTCATTTGACCAATTTACCTATTTTTAGTGCAATTCGGTCGATTTTAAATAAATCATCAATTTCATCCTATCCATTTGACCCGTTTTTTTTCCTTCAGGGTCTAAGTCTAAGATTCATTGAATAAATTAATCGAGACATTGCAATCTCTTTCACACATCATTTTATGTGTTGATCAAAGCAAGCAATCCATTCGGACTTTGTCCTTATTTTTCAAACAAATGTCTCTTCTCACTCCAATTGGTCAAGTTTTTCAAATCATTTTTTTCACTCAATCAGTTGATCGGATTCATCAGGTATTGTATGGTGCCTACACTAGAGGATTGCATTTTCATGTTAGGCCTACCCTTGGCATAAAAGGGCTCCCCCATAGGACATGCATACCGATTTTGTAGTCTTACCTACTGACTCGGGGTATTTTTCTTTTGTTTCCCCCTTCCCCTGCATTCATAAAAATGCTTCAATAAGGTGAAAATATTTTTCTATGTCTGCTAAAATTTGAGAACTACAAGTATTATTTGATTCTTGGGCAGATCCTACAATAAAAACATGAAAGATCCATCTGAAAGCTCTAGGCTAAAGCCTCTGAGAGACTTTATAATTATTTTTCAAACGGAACTTTCGTTTATTTGATTTGATTATACATTTTGTTCCAAAAGAAAGGGAGACAAAAGCGTATATGTGGGGTTTTGTAGAAGTTTTCTCTTCTCATTTGTATTATAATTCAACGAGAAATTTTTGTTTTAAACTTTTTCACCAATAAAGTTTTAGACAATTATTGTTTTGTATATAATCATGTACATTTCATTCTTTCTGTTGCTCATTGGAGATTTCATGATGAATTTTAAGAAATAAGACCAAGTTGATTTTTCCTCAACCTCTTGCTTGGAAATTCACAAGAAATAGTGATCCAAACTGTACAATAAGAGTGCCAGGAATTAAAAGAGACTACTCAAACTGAGAGGCCATTCAAAAGGCCCAATGAGATACCTTTTCTCCTTCACTATACAATCCCTATTTTGCCCACCACTATTTGGCCCCTCAAAAAAAAAAAAAAAAATCAGTCGCATTGATTGATAAATTGCAAATTGGGGCAGCCTTGGTTTGAAAATGTCCATTGTGTCTAATCAAATTCAATCCACATCTGAGTGAAAGCAAAAATGTACATATTTCTTATTTGTTTTGAAAATTTGGAATGATACTTTAGGCTTTTGTTTCTCTATACAGATCCTATCATTTGTTTTCCCATTTGAGATAAAAAAAAAAAAGTACTTCGTTTCAAATAAGAGCCTCAATGATCATGACCTTACATGAAAAGAAATTCCAAATGTCAAAAGAAAATGGATTCTTAATGAGCTATTATTTTCTTGGTTTGTCATGAAGCGTAAGAATGATGCTTTGGCCATCGTTTCTGCAATCTAAACACTTTTATCCCCTGCATCCTCATTTGAGCCTAAATTGGTGGTTCGTTTCAAAAGCACTTATGATCGCACCCGACATTGGGGAAGGAGATTGGAGAATTTTATAAAAAGAGGTAAAAAAAAAAGAAGGGAGAAAATGCTACAAGTTGGGGAAATTTGATTCTACCATCAATATTTGGGCTTTAATTTTGACAAAGAAGAAAAAAAAAAGAAAAGGGAAGAGTTTTGTCCGCACAAATCGCCTATGTTCCACAGATATGGATGAACAAGGGTCTCCCTCAGTCAGTTAATTCAGATACATGCAAGAAATTTCGCATTAATGAAAGTTTCTTTTCAGGGTTATTGTAAGGAACGGAATAAAAGTCAGGCCCTCTTCTTTTTCAATCAGACATTCTATCCCTAGTTATCCCTTTTGAGCCTTCATCATAAATTATTTCGTTTGGCAACCTCTGAGAATCGCAAACCCCACACTGGGGCAAGTTTGAGTTGAAAAGTTTCAAGAAATGAAAAGTGATAATGCAACAAAATCAAAAGGAAAAGAGAAAAGAGAACCTCAGTTCAAAAAATAAATTGGGGCAAATTTTGTGAAAATTCAAAAAAATGGCAGAAGGCTGAAAAATCGAAAGAAAATGAAAGAGAAAAAGCCTCAATTGAGCACAAGCTCTGGCAAATTTTGATTTAACCCTAAAATAGAGTTGGCACAATAATGCGATCTCAGATTCTTCAAACCACTTTTGAAATCCGTTTTCAAGCTTTAACTTTTCTAAGCACCCCACCTGACCCCATTACAAAGCCGAAAGTCCTGACTTCTGTTCTTTGCAATGGCCTTGTTGAGAAAATTTCTGATGCCGAAAATTTTAGCTGACTGGGTATGGGGTTGACGCCACGCGCCCTGTGAAAACCCACCAAGTTGAGGGAAAGGAAAAAGAGAGCGAATGCAAAAGAAAAATGTAAAAAGATTTGATGCTGAAAGTCCCTGGTGAATGTTGAGAAAATGCAAACAAATTCTGAGATCTTTGAGTTCAGAATAGGGCAATTTTGGAAAAATGCGATCTTCGGTACAATGTCCTTGAAAGTCTTATTCTTTAACTATCGTTTTCAAGCCACATTACAAGCTCATGAAGTCCATCGCTGACTTATCCTTCATGACAACCCAAAGTGAGGATTATGCTCATAAGAAATCCATCAATCATTTTGTAATCATAAGGGTATAACCAGTTTTCACATGTTTAACTATCGTTTCTACCCATACATAGAGCTTATATGTTGACTAAATTTTCTCAAGAAATAAGAGTGATAAACCATTTGCTTTCACTAAGATGTGATATTGAATGTGTTGGATACAATTTGGAAAAAAAAAAAAGAAAAAGATCCTGATATACCATCTCCGTGAGCCACCTCAAAATCCTGAATAATATCCATTTGATTGGTTCTAAAAGATGAGCTAACAAGAAGGGGACATTTTTCCCTCAACACCGATCCCAAAATGAGGAAGAGATCTTTTGCAATTTGGTCATATTTTGAGAGATTTATCATGGAATCTTCTATATGAGTTTGGATATGACATTTAAATTCTTCATTTGACAAATATGATTTTTATTCACATTGTATGTGATTATTTTGCAACTAAAATAAGCCCAAATTGGGGCAAAATTTTTTGTAATATATCTGTGAGATTTCACCAAATAAATTCAAATTGAGGCAAAATTTTATAATACATTTGTAGGATATGTCCAAGGTCAAGTATATATTTTTCAATTTTTTGATAAGTCAACACTTTGCATGGATCTTAATTGTTATATCATAACTCAAAAAAAAAAAGGAGAAAAAGGAAAAGAAAAAGAATTTTGAAGATTCAATTGTTTCGAAAAATCCCCCACTTGTGCAGGTGTTTATGGTTAAGATCGAGGAAAAGATACAAGCGAAAATGTTGCAAATTTGGAGAGCTATCATGAATAAAAGAGGGCAATAATGCTACATTGCAAAGTGGAGGATCGGTTATTTGTTCAAAAAAAAAAAAGTGCATGATTCGGCAGCAAAAAAAAACAAAAAAAAAGAGAGGAAAAGGGAATGAAAAAGAAAAGAAAGGGGGAATGAAAAAAAAAAAAGAGAGAATAATAAAAAAGGAGGAAAAAATGGAAAAACAAAAAAAAGAAGAGAATAATAAAAAAGGAGGAAAAAATGGAAAAACAAAAAAAGAGAGAATAAAAAAAAAAGGGGGATTAAAAAAAAAGAGTTTTTCCTTCGATTTTGCAAATTTTTGCAATTGAACTCTGGGAGCATTTCACTTGGAGATTACATTTCTAAGTTGGGACAACACCTTGCCCTCTTATGCTGAAATGGAAGTGGTAATACATGCCAAGACCGAGATCCCGTCCTTGCACATTTTGACAAAGGTTCAGGCAGAAGAAATCAAATGTGTAACAGCCCCACTTTCCCCTAAGGCGAACCAAAGGGGTTAGCGGACTGTCTGCCCAGCTCTCGCCAGGACTACGGAGCAGTTACACGCGTTCTAATACGTTTCGGGAATGCAAAAGTGCGCTCGGACAGGTCACAAGTATCAAAATAACAAAATAAAAAAAAATAAAAAAACTGAATAGTAACCTGGACAGCAGAATCCGGCCGGAATCTGGCCGGATTAGCGGCCGAATTCTTGGCCGGATACTGTCCAGTGAGCAACTTCACGGATTCAAAATTTTCCAAGCAATCCGGCCGACAATCCGGCCAGTTTCTGGCCGGATTCCTGGCCGGATTCAGTCCAGTGCCTTTCCGTCAAAATTTTTTTCTTTTGCCGTTTGAAAGCCGAAACGTTCAGAAGTTCATCCAAACATCAACTTAACATATATACATGGAAATCCAACATTGTCAAGCCAAAATGACATACCAAGAGATCCATTTAGTTCATTCACATACAATAGCCATTTACACACCAAACATTGGTGAAACAAAACACATAGGGTTTCACCCTCAAGGAGCTATTCAAAATACATGTACATGAGCTCAACTTGTCATTCAACTATTACAACCTTTTCCAAAAGTATTCATTTTCCTGTAAGGAAAACAAATGGAACGGAGTGAGCTAAAGCTCAGTGAGCAACTATCACAATAGCAGTTAAGATCACATAAGCATAACCATTCAATTCAAGTATGCAATTTCGAAGTAAGCAATTCAGTGAAAGGATACGGTCGGCTCTCAAGAGCCCATTTCCACGCTTACATTCTTGATCCACACTCATTGACCCTCCGTCAATGTTAAAAGTACCAAACCGTAGACCTCACTTCACTTCCATTCCTTCCACCCAACATACCCCAACCGGGCCCGCACTCCATTCAGTCATTTTGGTAATACTCGAGTTTACCGGAACCAAGGGTCTCATTACCACAAGGTTCCCCAGTACAGTCCCCGTGGCATGATAATTTTCACGACCAAGCCCTCGCCGGCTCGATCCAATTAACTACCATACGGGGTTGAGCTCATAAATGCAGTAAGGCCGTTGGACATTGTCCAAATGACATCAATTCAGTTTCCATGAAATGGAATTCACCAACCAATATATCCAGTTCAGTAATGCAATAAAACGGTAGCCATTCAGTGACAATATCAAAAGAGGTGAGGGCGGTCAAGTACACCCTCACCTTAATCAATTCCAATATGCAAGTAAGCCTTCAAGGCATCACATAAACATTTAGCAAAGCCACATAGTAACCATGTAGTGAGTAGTATACTCACCAAGTGAGAAAGTGGTGTTTCATACACCGCGATCACCAAAACGTCGTGAGCTACCGTCACGCCCTAGAATCACACAACAAATGCAATGAGACTCGAGAACGAGTCACCAAACAATGCTAAACACAACCCCAATAGGGTTTCATATGCATAAGTAGGCATGATAGCAAACCAGAAATTAAGATATGGCCTTAACTTAAGCCTTGATAGAAAAACCGTGTTTGAGCGTATAATGCGGTAATGGCGTCAATTTCACTACGGTTATCGGTTGGGGGTGTAAGACCCACCATTTCGAAGCTATGAAACAGGGCTACAACAATGTAGAAGGGCACTCAATCCAGTTCCTAGCTTAACTAGGTCAAAATTGCAAAATACTAAACCAGAATTACTAAAACAGGTTTGCAAAACACAGAAAACTGTAATCGGTATATCTCAGTCCATACAAGTCCAACTACCGAAATTCCAAAGGCATATGTTAGCTAAGTCATCCAGCTACATTTCATCAGAAGACACCAACTCCAAAATCCAAACCAATTCCAGTCAAAATAGCCAATTACTATTGCAGTTTTCGCATTCTGTCCAAAGCAGAACAGCTACAGTAATTTCGTCATAACTCACTCCACACTAATCCAAATGCCCTGAAATTTTACAGGCATCTCCATCACATCAATACCTACAACTTTCATGTTTTGAGCAAAGTCAAATTCGGCCTCTAACCCTATGATCAAAAACCGGACAGAATTGGGAAATTAAGAACCCTAACTTTTCAATTTCACACCAAATCCAAAATTGATTACATTTAACCACATTTCACATCCACTAGAGCCATTATAGTCCATTGCCAATCATCACAAACAACCACACCATCATAATCCAATTAAACCAGAAAAATCATCATAAAATGGAAAACTTCACCAAATCAATTCCAACCAAGATAAAAACCAGAAATTTCAGCACTCTTATCACTAGTAAGCACAACATAAGCATCATTAGGTGTAGTAGGGTGTTTCAAGCTTCACTTACCAAGAAACAAGAGAGAGGAGGATGTTGAACACCTTAATCCTTCAAACAAAGTTCACCAACACACTAACTAGCACTAGAAGGAAAGTTTTTATGGAGTAGAACTAACTTAAGCACTTGATTTGGTGGATTTGGACTTGTTAGAAGCTTGAATGTTGAAGAGTTTTGTCTTCCTTGGAGCTTGAGAGGGCCGGCTATGGTGGAGAGAAAATGAGGGAATTTTAGTGAATTTTTGAAGATATTTACTAGTTGGGTCAAAAGTCAAAAATTTGTCAAAAGGTGAATAGTGTTTCTTAAGTCACAACCAATGAGAAAGTGACATGTGGCATCTCATTAAATGCCTTCCTATCTTTCTTTTCTCTCTCACATCAATCACTTCACACACACTACTTATCTCTTAACACCCGATAAATTTTTCACAGTATCCGAAACTTAACCGTATTGGCCGAATTTTCCCGAACTTTTCGCACTAGTGGGTCCCACGTCCAATATATATTCTTAATTTTTTAAAAACTCTCCAATACTAGAAAATTCATCTAAAAACTATAACTGCTCATAAAATCCACCAAGAAAATATTCCTAGGCCAGAAAATGCAGAAAACATGAAATTTAAGGGGGGAAAAACCCTAGGAAACTATTAGGGCAATACGGGTTCTCACACTCTCTCCCCCTTAAAAGAATTTCGTCCTCGAAATTCCTTATCATTGACTACTCCGGGATTAAATTGAACAGTATACTGATCTGTACCCCTTCACTAGCCAGGTTCATTAAATTCTTACCTTCCACGTCCTCTGATGAGTCAACATCTAAGGAGTACACCCAAGAGGACTCTTTCGATCCATCCTTGTCCCCCTTCGACTGGGCAGGGTTGGTCGTAGTTGGTGGCAGAGTCCCTTGCCGCTCGCGCAGGCGAGCTGGACAGTTAGCAATTTGATGTTCGGCACTCCCACAGAGCAAGCATTTTCCTCCTTTCTTCCAGCAATTGTCCTCCGAATGGTTTAATTTTCCGCAATACCCGCAGGGTCCGCGTGCTGTAGAAGCCGAGCTTCCTCTTAACAGGCTCTCGTGTGACACTCCCGGCATTCTTACTCCTCCCGTTCCTCGTCCAAACTTGGGATGGGTACTTTCATCCTCCTGCCCCGAACTACTTCCAGAAAATCCTCTCTTTTTCGCCTGAAAGGTTTTCACCTGGAGCCTAGCATTCTCTACTCGTTGTGCCTTCTCCACTGCTTCGCTGAAGGCATTAATTTGGGCTGCCGCGAGGTCCTTCTGGATTTCTACGTTCAGCCCCTGGACAAATCGCCGTATTCTTCGTTGCTCGGTCATGATGAGTTCGGGCGCAAATTTGGATAGGCGGGTGAACTGGCTCTCATACTCCGCCACAGTTTGGGCTCCTTGGCGAAGTCGAATGAACTCGTCTTCCTTCCTCTCCTGAACTAGAGGAGGGAAAAACTTCGCATTGAACTCTCTGATGAAGTTCACCCAAGTCCTAGGTGTCTGTTCTCGTTCCCACTTCTGCCTAATGACGTTCCACCAGGAACGGGCTGCCCCTTCAAGCTGGAACACGGCAAAAGTCACCTGCCGTTCGTCAGGGTAGTGTAAGGCTGCAAAAATGTCTACCATCTTCTCAAGCCATTTCTCAGCTACATCAGGGTCGGGTCCCCCAACAAATTTCGGCGGAGCGAACTTTTGGAAACGTTTGAGAGCTCTATCCTCGCTCTCAATATGATGGCCAGGGTTTCCGGGGTTTCCAGGGTTCGGGTTTGGGTTCTGAGCTTGTTGCTGCACTACTTGTGCAAGCAGGTTTGTCATTTGCTGCATAGCAGCAGCTATCTGGGCATTAGGGTCGACTTGGGGTTCAGAATCAGGTCCAGTCGAGGTTTCCCCCGCACCCCTAACCGGTGTAGGTTGTCTAGTTCTGCGTCCACGGCCTCGACCACTCCGAGTGCCTTCCATCAATCTAAGTCAATCTAGGTCACCAAATAAATATACTGTTAAAGGGCACCTAACCCTCCTTTCCGTAGCACCAGACAGGAACAATGAAACAAGAGTAAGTAACTCAAACAATTACCGCGAAGAGCATTTAAACATATACCACGTATACATAGATCACATAACCAGGTTAAGCAATTATACGGAACAGTCAGTCAAGTACATACAAAGTCATTCCATGAAACAAAAAGATCCTCCAAAAGTACTGCAGACGCCTAGGTCACAAGTGCCAAAGAACTCGCGAGAAGCTTTTCCCCTTCTAGGGCTTCGTCCAAATATTTATATCTTAATCAAGTTCGATCATGCTTAACCACACCCGAACAAACCACACGAAGTTCCGTAGAATCGCCTTTCTAGTTCACCAAATCCTTTCTAACCTAGGCCCTCATATCTTTCGTATCCGGGCGCAAGAATCTCGTCTAAGATAATTCACATCTCGAGCCGGCCGGTCCCAAGAGTAAACCATCCTTATTAAAGATTCCTACCCGACATACATACCTAGCTTCCTCGAGTCCCATGATAATGATTCGTACACTTATCACATGCCCGGTTCATAACTTATGCTCAAACGAGCACTTAGACATATTCATGAAATTAGGACCACACCACCACTTGGCCCAGTCTCACTCCACGCAGAGACCACGCGAAGTGGCTCTGATACCAATTGTAACAGCCCCACTTTCCCCTAAGGCGAACCAAAGGGGTTAGCGGACTGTCTGCCCAGCTCTCGCCAGGACTACGGAGCAGTTACACGCGTTCTAATACGTTTCGGGAATGCAAAAGTGCGCTCGGACAGGTCACAAGTATCAAAATAACAAAATAAAAAAAATGAAAAAACTGAATAGTAACCTGGACAGCAGAATCCGGCCGGAATCTGGCCGGATTAGCGGCCGGATTCTTGGCCGGATACTGTCCAGTGAGCAACTTCACGGATTCAAAATTTTCCAAGCAATCCGGCCGACAATCCGGCCAGTTTCTGGCCGGATTCCTGGCCGGATTCAGTCCAGTGCCTTTCCGTCAAAATTTTTTTCTTTTGCCGTTTGAAAGCCGAAACGTTCAGAAGTTCATCCAAACATCAACTTAACATATATACATGGAAATCCAACATTGTCAAGCCAAAATGGCATACCAAGAGATCCATTTAGTTCATTCACATACAATAGCCATTTACACACCAAACATTGGTGAAACAAAACACATAGGGTTTCACCCTCAAGGAGCTATTCAAAATACATGTACATGAGCTCAACTTGTCATTCAACTATTACAACCTTTTCCAAAAGTATTCATTTTCCTGTAAGGAAAACAAATGGAACAGAGTGAGCTAAAGCTCAGTGAGCAACTATCACAATAGCAGTTAAGATCACATAAGCATAACCATTCAATTCAAGTATGCAATTTCGAAGTAAGCAATTCAGTGAAAGGATACGGTCGGCTCTCAAGAGCCCATTTCCACGCTTACATTCTTGATCCACACTCATTGACCCTCCGTCAATGTTAAAAGTACCAAACCGTAGACCTCACTTCACTTCCATTCCTTCCACCCAACATACCCCAACCGGGCCCGCACTCCATTCAGTCATTTTGGTAATACTCGAGTTTACCGGAACCAAGGGTCTCATTACCACAAGGTTCCCCAGTACAGTCCCCGTGGCATGATAATTTTCACGACCAAGCCCTCGCCGGCTCGATCCAATTAACTACCATACGGGGTTGAGCTCATAAATGCAGTAAGGCCGTTGGACATTGTCCAAATGACATCAATTCAGTTTCCATGAAATGGAATTCACCAACCAATATATCCAGTTCAGTAATGCAATAAAACGGTAGCCATTCAGTGACAATATCAAAAGAGGTGAGGGCGGTCAAGTACACCCTCACCTTAATCAATTCCAATATGCAAGTAAGCCTTCAAGGCATCACATAAACATTTAGCAAAGCCACATAGTAACCATGTAGTGAGTAGTATACTCACCAAGTGAGAAAGTGGTGTTTCATACACCGCGATCACCAAAACGTCGTGAGCTACCGTCACGCCCTAGAATCACACAACAAATGCAATGAGACTCGAGAACGAGTCACCAAACAATGCTAAACACAACCCCAATAGGGTTTCATATGCATAAGTAGGCATGATAGCAAACCAGAAATTAAGATATGGCCTTAACTTAAGCCTTGATAGAAAAACCGTGTTTGAGCGTATATTGCGGTAATGGCGTCAATTTCACTACGGTTATCGGTTGGGGGTGTAAGACCCACCATTTCGAAGCTATGAAACAGGGCTACAACAATGTAGAAGGGCACTCAATCCAGTTCCTAGCTTAACTAGGTCAAAATTGCAAAATACTAAACCAGAATTACTAAAACAGGTTTGCAAAACACAGAAAACTGTAATCGGTATATCTCAGTCCATACAAGTCCAACTACCGAAATTCCAAAGGCATATGTTAGCTAAGTCATCCAGCTACATTTCATCAGAAGACACCAACTCCAAAATCCAAACCAATTCCAGTCAAAATAGCCAATTACTATTGCAGTTTTCGCATTCTGTCCAAAGCAGAACAGCTACAGTAATTTCGTCATAACTCACTCCACACTAATCCAAATGCCCTGAAATTTTACAGGCATCTCCATCACATCAATACCTACAACTTTCATGTTTTGAGCAAAGTCAAATTCGGCCTCTAAACCTATGATCAAAAACCGGACAGAATTGGGGAATTAAGAACCCTAACTTTTCAATTTCACACCAAATCCAAAATTGATTGCATTTAACCACATTTCACATCCACTAGAGCCATGATAGTCCATTGCCAATCATCACAAACAACCACACCATCATAATCCAATTAAACCAGAAAAATCATCATAAAATGGAAAACTTCACCAAATCAATTCCAACCAAGATAAAACCAGAAATTTCAGCACTCTTATCACTAGTAAGCACAACATAAGCATCATTAGGTGTAGTAGGGTGTTTCAAACTTCACTTACCAAGAACCAAGAGAGAGAGGGATGTTGAACACCTTAGTCCTTCAAACAAAGTTCACCAAACAACTAACTAGCACTAGAAGGAAAGTTTTTATGGAGTAGAACTAACTTAAGCACTTGATTTGGTGGATTTGGACTTGTTAGAAGCTTGAATGTTGAAGAGTTTTGTCTTCCTTGGAGCTTGAGAGGGCCGGCTATGGTGGAGAGAAAATGAGGGAATTTTAGTGAATTTTTGAAGATATTTACTAGTTGGGTCAAAAGTCAAAAATTTGTCAAAAGGTGAATAGTGTTTCTTAAGTCACAACCAATGAGAAAGTGACATGTGGCATCTCATTAAATGCCTTCCTATCTTTCTTTTCTCTCTCACATCAATCACTTCACACACACTACTTATCTCTTAACAACCGATAAATTTTTCACAGTATCCGAAACTTAACCGTATTGGCCGAATTTTCCCGAACTTTTCGCACTAGTGGGTCCCACGTCCAATATATATTCTTAATTTTTTAAAAACTCTCCAATACTAGAAAATTCATCTAAAAACTATAACTGCTCATAAAATCCACCAAGAAAATATTCCTAGGCCAGAAAATGCAGAAAACATGAAATTTAAGGGGGGAAAAACCCTAGGAAACTATTAGGGCAATACGGGTTCTCACAAAATGGATCAAGGAGCACAATGAGTTGCTATCTCTGATTGATGAAAAGATGTTGAATGTTTGCCATGAACAATGCTATCATCAAATGATGGTGGCAATTTCTTTGTTTTTTCTCTCTTGCAGAAAAATTGCATGCACGAATGAAAGCAATCACACCTCGCACTGGAACCGGTGCCGGAAAGAGTTCTCCAGGGAATAAAGGCAGATCCAAAATGTTGCAAGCAAATTTGATCAAAAGGTACAACAACATGGCGATACAGAATCAACTATGGACTCAAATTGCAAAAATTCATCATACTGGGGCAAATTAATTTTTTGGAAAGATTCTCAAAAGTCAAAAAGAAAAGCGAAAAAAAAAGAAAAATCACCAGACAAAAATAAAAAAAATCAATCAGATCAAGTTCATCACGGCAGGCTCGGGTTTTGATCCCACTGTCCGATTGTCAAAAGCATTTCATTTTCATTGCTACTGGAGCTGGGTTTGTCCCACCAGTAAGCATTTCGTTTAAATCGCTACTGGAGCTGGGTTTGTCCCGCCAGTAAGCATTTCATTTTCATCGCCGCTGGAGCTGGGTTTGTCCCGCCAGTAAGCATGTTCATTTGCTTTCACCACTAGCCGTTGGGTTTGTCTCACTAGTGTGCCTTTCATTTGCATCCGCCGCTAGCCGTTGGGTTTGTCCCACTAGTGTGCCTTTCATTTGCTTTCACCACTAGCCGTTGGGTTTGTCCCACTAGTGTGCCTTTTAATTGCATTCGCCGCTAGCCGTTGGGTTTGTCCCACTAGTGTGCCTTTCATTTGCATTCGCCACTAGCCGTTGGGTTTGTCCCACTAGTGTGCCTTTCATTTGCTTTCACCACTAGCCGTTGGGTTTGTCCCACTAGTGTGCCTTTCATTTGCATCCGCCGCTAGCCGTTGGGTTTGTCCCACTAGTGTGCCTTTTAATTGCATTCGCCGCTAGCCGTTGGCTTTGTCCCACTAGTGTGCCTTTCATTTGTATCCGCCGCTAGCCGTTGGGTTTGTCCCACTAGTGTGCCTTTCATTTGCATCCGCCGCTAGCCGTTGGGTTTGTCCCACTAGTGTGCCTTTCAATTGCATCCGCCGCTAGCCGTTGGGTTTGTCCCA